>NC_084565.2:31485000-31735000 GCF_033978685.3 Nerophis lumbriciformis | reverse complement strand
AAGAAAAAACTCAGCCCAATGGGCTGGGGTGACAGGTGCAATGGATGCTGAGTGGATACGGTTAATAATTTGAGGATCCAGCCCATAAAGCTTGGAGCGGGCCCCTTCCTCTTCCAAAATGAGTGCACAAAGCAAGGTCCATAAAGACATGGATGACAGAGTCTGGTGTGGATGAACTTGACTGGCCTGCACAGAGTCCTGACCTGAACCCGATAGAACACCTTTGGGATGACTTAGAACGGAGACTGAGAGCCAGGCCTTCTCGACCAACATCAGTGTGTGACCTCACCAATGCGCTTTTGGAAGAATGGTGGAAAATTCCTAGATTAGATTAGATCAACGCACAAACGCAGCTCATTAGCATTCAAGCTACAGACACACAAAATGGTGTTCTGCCAAGAGGGTTTATTAAAAGCACTTTTAAACCGTTAACAATTCCCCCATCAAGGATATAATTTAGTGGTTAAAAATAACACAATATGGGCTCTTTAGAATGAGATGATTTCATTGTGTACACCTCGGGGGGGAAAGTGGATGCTTAATAGTATATCACCTACACTGCAAAAAGTCAGTGTTCAAATACAAGAAAAAAAAAAATACAAAAATGAGGGGCATTTTACTTGAACTAAGCAAAATTATCTGCATATAGAACAAGACAATTTGGCTTGTCAAGACTTTCCAAAACAAGTAAAATTAGCTAACCTCAATGAACCCAAAAATACCTTCAAATTAGTATTTTCTCACTAATAACAAGTGCACTTTTCTTGGTAGAAAAAACAAAAAAGAGACCTTTTTACTCAATATGTTGAAAAATATTTTTTAAATTAAGTAAATGCTAGTGCCATTATCTTGACATAATGGTATGCGCTCGGCATTACATTTCTTGCATTTTCGCATCGATAACATGATTTCTGTTCAAAATTGTTTAAAATGTCACATGTTAAATGTTTAAATATTAACTGTCAGTTTGCTGTACTGTGCCAACTGTACTACTATACGAGTACGTATGTTCTATTGTTTCATTGAAAATAAAACAGCAAAGTCCATTTGGGTGTCATCTGTTTTAATTATGAGACACAATTGTGTCAAAGTCATGATTTTTTATTTCATGCTTGAAATAAGAAATTCTTACTTCGAAAAAGCAGTTTTATACTTGTGAGTAGGGATGTCCGATAATGGCTTTTTGACGATATTCTGATATTGTCCAACTCTTTAATTACCGATACCTATATCAACCGATATATGCAGTCGTGGAATTAACACATTATTATGCCTAATTTGGACAACCAGGTATGGTGAAGATAAGGTACTTTTTTTTTTAATTAATAAAATAAGATAAATAAATTAAAAACATTTCTTGAATAAAAAAGAAAGTAAAACAATATAAAAACAGTTGCATAGAAACTAGTAATTAATGAAAATGAGTAAAATTAACTGTTAAAGGTTAGTACTATTAGTGGACCAGCAGCACGCACAATCATGTGTGCTTACGGACTGTATCCCTTGCAGACTGTATTGATATATATTGATACATAATGTAGGAACCAGAATAATAACAACAGAAAGAAACAACCCTTTTGTAAATGGGGGAGGTTTTTGGGTTGGTGCACTAATTGTAAGTGTATCTTGTGTTTTTTATGTTGATTTAATAAATAAAAAAAATAAAAAATAAAAAACGATACCGATCATTTCCGATATTACATTTTAACGCATTTATCGCCCGATAGTATCGGCAGGCCGATATTATCGGACATCTCTACTTGTGAGTGTTGATGACACAGCTTTGCAACAGTCATACTTGCCAACCTTGAGACCTCCAATTTCGGGAGGTGTGTGTGTGTGTGGGGGGGGCGTGGTTGGGGGCGTGGTTAAGAGGGGAGGAGTATATTGACAGCTAGAATTCACCAAGTCAAGTATTTCATATATATATATATATATATATATATATATATATATATATATATATATATATATATTTACATCCTGAAAATATGCAAACAAAACTGTGTTTAGATAATTGATACTTCAAACTTGCATAAATAAATATTAAGGAATATAACATAACTTGGCTTCTGAGAGCTTCAAAATGTAATGAATAAAATGTTAAAGTTGTTGATAAACAAGCAATTATTTTAATAATTAAATATGGTCATTTTAAATGAATTATTATGATCATTTAAAATTAATTATTTCGAATATGTTTATTTTAATGTATAATTATATGGCTGAGTGTAATAAGGAGTCAGAAAAAATACAAATAAAAATATAATTAATTTTGATGTTTTTAGCTAAATATAGTAAAAACTTTTTCTTTTTTTTTAAATTAATATATATATTTATTTTTAGGTAAGATAAACATAATAATACAATTTATCTGTAGTCTGGATGATTTAGTTCTTGTCACCCTGTTGTCATAAAGAAAAGGCTGTCCTCACTCAGGTCCGCATGGAGCTAGAGGGGGCGTGGCCTCCAGCTTCGGCTGAAAATCGGGAGATTTTCGGGAGAATATTTGTCCCGGGAGGTTTTCGGGAGAGGCGCTGAATTTCGGGAGTCTCCGGGAAAATTCGGGAGGGTTGGCAAGTATGGCAACAGTTGATATTCTAGTTTCAAGCATGTTTTACTCAATATAGGTCAGCAACAAGCTGTAATATCTTACTGAGATCATTTAGGAACAAAACACTTAAAACAAGTAAAACACTCTAACATAAAATCTGCTTAGTGAGAAGAAATATCTTATCATACAGAAAATAAGCAAAAAGCAACCTTATTTGAGATATTTAATCTTACTTAGATTTCAGTTTTTGCAGTGTAAATACATTTGAGCAATGGGAGCTTGTAGAAAATGTAGCCTCTTTCTAACATGACAACTTTTTAGTCCTGTAGTGGCCGTGATGAAAAGTGCTACACAAAGCAGCTCTTTTTCAGTTGAGAGGAAAACAAACTATTAATGGACTCCATGGAAATCTTTTGTCACACACTCCGTGGCCATAAAAGCAAACAGAAGAAATGTTCAAATCTGTTTTTTTTTTATTATCTTTCTCGTAAAGCCAGAGAGGCTTGTTTTTGTTGTCATATCTGTCTTTTATCTGCGGGCGGACTTGTTTAGAATTCCAGTCTCCACTGAAAGATGACCTGTCCTCATGTACCCGCTTTCCTCCCAAAAACTGTCGCCTCACGCCTTCTCCCAGTCGTCCGCCCGTCCCCACCCAAAACACGAGCGACGTCCTCCATTCCTGACTCCTTGTCTCTGTTTTCACTTCTTACTCCATCTTAGATGCCCTCAAACATGGTTTGTGTGACGTGTCTCTTATTTTAACGTGTTCATTGAGCTTGAAGTTGAGCTCTCTTACTTCTCCTGGGTGGAGAATTCTTCCACGGCCTCGACACCAGATGGAAGCTCTCCTGGCGCTATGAGCTGGCCGGGTCATTTCCTGTCAGGAGGCCTGGTGTTAATCAAGGCCTGAGCCAGCAGGAACGCCACCCCTATGGCCCCCTTCTCCCCAACCTCCTTCTCCCGCACGCCCTCATCTATCAGCTAAGAAATACACTTTCCCCCCTTCTAGTTTCTCCCTTCTTTTTGTCTCCTGTCCAACGTCCCTCTTCTGTTTCGTACTTGGAACCACGAGAGGATTTAGCTGGTCGTTAATCAAGCGAGAGGCTTATCAAACTGTCCCCGTAGAGGAATGCAGGTTGAGCCAAAAGATAGTCTTCATTCCGTACTATCTCCCCTCTATCTGAGCATTGGTCACTTTTTGGAGCAGGAGACTTGGGGCCCAAAACCCCAACCCCCATCTTCCCTCCTTTTACGCTCCAGATGCAGTGGAAATGTTTGGACTAGGCCTGATTGTTCTCATGATGTTCTTCAAGAAATACGCTCAGTTTCAATGTAGCGTGACTCTTTTGTATGTTTCTCATGTCGTAGTTTCGGGCTGACACATCCCGACGTAACTCTGCATGTGGACTACCGCCGAGTAACAGTACGAGTACGCCATTATCAGGGTTTCAAGTTCACGGTTCAGTTCATTTCCAGTAGAGTAACAGGCCTCGAATTTTAACTTTTTAAAGTCAAGGCAAGTGTTGCCTTAAAGGAGGGCTCATATTTTAGGGCACCACGGCAAGTTGGAAGGGCACCAAGGCAAACATTATTTTCTTTCGAGGCAGGGGCTCCAAAGCATGCATGCATACATTATATATATACACATCCATCCATCCATCTATCTTCTTCCGCTTATCCGAGGTCGGGTCGCGGGGGCAGCAGCCTAAGCAGGGAAGCCCAGACTTCCCTCTCCCCAGCCACTTCGTCCAGCTCTTCCCGGGGGATCCCGAGGCGTTCCCAGGCCAGCCGGGAGACATAGTCTTCCCAACGTGTCCTGGGTCTTCCCCGTGGCCTCCTACCGGTCAGACGTGCCCTAAACACCTCCCTAGGGAGGCGTTCGGGTGGCATCCTGACCAAATGCCCGAACCACCTCATCTGGCTCCTCTCCATGTGGAGGAGCAGCGGCTTTACTTTGAGCTCCCCCAAGATGGCAGACCGTCTCACCCTATCTCTAAGGGAGAGACCCGCCACCCGGCGGAGGAAACTCATTTCGGCCGCTTGTACCCGTGATCTTGTCCTTTCGGTCATAACCCAAAGCTCATGATCATAGGTGAGGATGGGAACGTAGATCGACCGGTAAATTGAGAGCTTTGCCTTCCGGCTCAGCTCCTTCTTCACCACAACGGATCGATACAGCGTCCGCATTACTGAAGACGCCGCACCGATCCGCCTGTCGATCTCACGATCCACTCTTCCCTCACTCGTGAACAAGACTCCCAGGTACTTGAACTCCTCCACTTGGGGCAAGATCTCCTCCCCAACCCGGAGATGGCACTCCACCCTTTTCCGGGCGAGAACCATGGACTCGGACTTGGAGGTGCTGATTATATATATATATATATATATATATATATATATATATATATACGTTATGTCAGGAAAAAACACAAGAGGCTATATCATCCCTACAAGCCTGTTTCGCAGGTTTCCCTGCTCGTCAGGGGATTTGATAAAATAATGATAAAATCACAGGGAAACCTGCGAAGGGTTGGAATTGGGGGTTAAATCACCAAAGATGATTCCCGAGCGTGGCCACTGCTGCTGCTCACTGCTCCCCTCAACTCCAAGGGGGTGGAACAAGGGGATGGGTCAAATGCAGAGAGTAATTTCACCACACCTAGTGTGTGTGTGACTATCAGTGGTAACTTAATATTACTTCTTTTTTTTTTTACTTAAAAACACTCATTTTTAAGGTGTGGCGACTTCTGTTTTATTACGTAGTATTAGCCACTTCCTTGTTTGTTTACGGAATCCGGTCAACTTCCTTTGTTTTCAATTCATGCAAGTGACGTCGAGGCCACATTGGGGCCTGTGCGCGTTCATACCGGAGTCTGATGAAGATCACATTTTTACTTGCAGTGTAAACAGTCAGCTGGAATAAATCAGATTTCGAAAAAGTCAGATTTGGGCAGGGCTGGACTAACATAACCAGAAATCATGATCGTAATTAAAGATAAAAGTTTTTGTTTTTTACTTTCCCTAAATATCTAAAAGTATTCATATTCACTTCATGTCATATTATGCTCATTCCAGCTGTTGTTTTTAGCAGATATATATTGTGATGTTATGAGCTAGGTAACATAAGAACTCCATTACCCAGCATGCCACAGTAGTGAAGAGCATGCACAGTTGCCCCGTTTAGGTTGTTGAATGTAGACATGCCGGCAGCTGGATGTTATTGACGAGCACGCTGTGGAGTAAATTTTAAGAACTCAGCCAACACGCCTCGTCTGCATCTCTTATAATTAGACAAGACAACACATATATTTGCAAGGACGTTTTCAAGAAGGATATTTAAAGAGAAACTACATCTTTTAAGACGAGGTCAACCAAAGTTAGTGTCCCGGCGATGAAATGGAGAAAAGCCCGCCACACAACGAGCGGCACCACTGGCTTATACGGCGTCGAATTGGTTGTACAAATTGTGAGTTCAAATATTTAATTTCTTTATTTTTTTCACGTTTAATATGTTTTTTGCCATTTTAATTTTGACAGTACCACATAAAATATGTTTTAATTGCGGGTTTATTGATTTTTAAATGCGCCAGAGAATAACCTGATTTGTACTAGGGATGTCCCGATCCAGGTTTTTGCACTTCCGATGCGATACCGATACTGGCCTATCCGAGCATGTATTAAAGTTTAAAGTTTTTTAGCCTACTTAGTTGTCAGATTCATGTTGAAAAGGGTTTTAGTACTCTTGACTCTAGCTAGCTGAATTAGGGGAGTTTGAATAATACACAATGGTTGGTAACAAGAAACTGACCTGTTTATTCAAGGATAAACACAAAATAGACAAAATTATACATGACAAACAGAAATGGCATCATTGAACTAGGGCTGGGCGATATGGTCTTTTTTAATATTGTGATATTTTAAGGCCATATCACGATACACCATATATATGTGGATATTTAACCTTAGCCTTGAATGAACACTTGATGCATATAATCACAGCAGTATGATGATTCTATGTGTCTACATTAAAACATTCTTCTTCATACTGCATTAATATATGCTACTTTTAAACTTTCATGCAGAGAAGGAAATCACAACTAAAAAAATCACTATTTTTTTCATACGGTGTTGATCTGGAAATGTTTGCCTAGGTATTTTGATGGTGTGGACGTGTGGCACCGAACGGAGATATTGACGTGCTGCTACATATTAGCAGTAATGCTACTTTTTATAGCAACGCTTTCGCCCCACACTTGACAAATTACGGTTGTCTGTTCGACATATTCCCACTTAAAGCCAAACCACCGCCAGACGATGGACCCCCTGCTGTTTTTTGGGGGTATTAATTATTCCTTCCTTCATTCGATTACCGCTCGCACGGCCACGCTAGCATCACAGCTAACTTTAGCCATGCTGCTACCTCTCTGCTGGGAGAGGGCGTATACGTATGTGACGTATGTCATGACGTATGTAAGAAGGTGCGCTTGCTGTCTGAGAAGTAGACACAAGAAAGAGCGAGAAGACCCTGTAGTGTAATGCCAGCAGCTAAAAGCAACTGCGTGAGAACGTATACTCGATATCACGATATAGTCATTTTCTATATCGCACAGAGACAGCTGACATTTTTACCGGTAACTTTTAATTCACATGGCCGTCTTAACGGTTAGGACACAGACCTGTGGATGTGTTGAAGGTGTGCTGGAAAGTGCGGAACGGAAATTAGGGAGCAGCAGAAAAGTGGAATGTATTATTTAAATCGGTGCGTTGGAAAACACGGACCGGAATTTCTTTAAAAACTGGATCTGGATCGGCATTTTCCCATGCTTTGCCGATACGCATTTTTTGGCAAATATCGGCAGCCGATCCGATCCAAATATCGGATCGGGACATCCCTAATTTGTACACTGTTGATGTAATCAATGACCAGTATATGTGTTTCTGTATAGTATTTCTCCAGCAATGGTCATGTGGTGACATCAATGATGGTATTTTGAGAGGTAATCATTGAAGTCGGACATCACTGAAGGCCTAGGTTGGAAACACACGGCTCGCCAATGGATTTGGGCCACTTTGGCCTGCAGTGTAAACGTAGTTTTACGCATGGTTTGTTTGGCGGCTGCCCTTTCTGATGCATTTATCTGAGTGCGGGCCTGGCACTGGACATCTCCGAGGGCCCTGGCCAGGAATCAAACCCGTGCCATTTACACAAAAGTTAGCAGTGTGTACCATTGCACCTCCAGGTCTATCCTCTTACATGCTGGTATATTCAGCAACCCTTGCTTTCAACGCGGGATGTCAAATTAAACGAGCCAATGCATGTGATTAATCACCAAAAAAATATTGCATTAGTCATGTATGAATGTAGGTTGATCATGCAATTAATCTTGAGCACACACACTCCTCCATGCTAACCAACCTGTGCAAAGATGAGTGAAGAGACTCCGGCTGGTTGCAAATTTTTCCTCAAAATACACCCTGACAGGACTTTAGATAAAACCAAAGTCATTTGCATATAGTGCAGCAATGAAATCCCTTATCACAGTACAACACCTTTAAAATAGCATCTAAAAGCAAAACACGTTTTTGAGGCAGCCGCGAGCAAGAACGCTACTAGTGCATTGACAGCAAGCAGTGAAAAACAAACAATGCTGGTGGAGTATACGAAAAGCACCACAGATAAGATGAGCAACTGTGATTAATAAGGGTGTAACGGTACACAAAAATTTCAGTTCGGTACGTACCTCGGTTTTGAGGTCACGGTTCGGTTCATTTTCGCTACAGTAAGAAAACAACAAAATATACATTTTCTGGTTATTTATTTACCAAAATTTGGAATCAATGGCTTTATCCTTTTAACATTTCTTTAAAATAGCTCTGTAGCTACTTAATATGTCCGTGTGTATTCCGTCCTACGTGTGTGTGTCCGTGACGTAAACAAGTTGACAGATAGTTAACATGAAGATCCCAAGGAAAGGGAAGAAAGAGTCCAAGCCTTTTATCTTTAAAGGGGAACATTATCACCAGACCTATGTAAGCGTCAATATATACCTCGATGTTGCAGAAAAAAGACCATATATTTTTTTAACCGATTTCCGAACTCTAAATGGGTGAATTTTGGCGAATTAAACGCCTTTCTAATATTCGCTCTCGGAGCGATGACGTCACAACGTGGCGTCACATCGGGAAGCAATCCGCCATTTTCTCAAACACCGAGTCAAATCAGCTCTGTTATTTTCCGTTTTTTCGACTGTTTTCCGTACCTTGGAGACATCATGCCTCGTCGGTGTGTTGTCGGAGGGTGTAACAACATGAACAGGGACGGATTCAAGTTGCACCAGTGGCCCAAAGATGCGAAAGTGGCAAGAAATTGGACGTTTGTTCCGCACACTTTACCGACGAAAGCTATTCTACGACAGAGATGGCAAGAATGTGTGGATATCCTGCGACACTCAAAGCAGATGCATTTCCAACGATAAAGTCAAAGAAATCTGCCGCCAGACCCCCATTGAATCTGCCGGAGTGTGTGAGCAATTCAGGGACAAAGGACCTTGGTAGCACGTTGTGACGTCATCGCTCCGAGAGCGAATAATAGAAAGGCGTTTAATTCGCCAAAATTCACCCATTTAGAGTTCGGAAATCGGTTAAAAAATATATGGTCTTTTTTCTGCAACATCAAGGTATATATTGACGCTTACATTGGTCTGGTGATAATGTTCCCCTTTATTAATCCCAGAGGGGAAATTAAGATTTTTAGCACAATCCCATTCAAGAGCAGACAAACATTACAAGGAGACAGGATAGTTGACACCCCTTACAAAAAAGGTGAGAAACAGGTAAACACTAGGTGAGGAAAAAAAATTCAGTCTAAGCCTGGGCCCCTGGAGAGGGGGTCCAGACTGAGGCCAAGGGGGAAAAAAACTCATAGCCATAAAACGTGTGTAAGAGGGAAACATCAAAGGACATTAAAGACATTAAAAGAGCAGAGCTGATGCAACAATCTACTTCTACACACAGCCACAAAAGTAGAACAACAACAACAAAAACAAGACTGTGGTGGCCTCTGCAGTGTTCCACGCCATCATCTGCTGGGGTGAGGGGAGTATGGCCAGAGACAGGAGCAGGCCCACCAACTCTCGGCCAGTGTCCAATCTGCATGGATAAGCGAGGATGCGTCTAAGGAGACTGAGGTGTCCGATACCTGCTCATTCAGCCAAGACACTGTGAAGCTTGTCCGTCCCGCAGCCCTGTCTCTTCATCTGCATCTCCTCCAGTCTCTCCAAACGGACTCTGGTGTGGCAGAGACCCAGCTATGGCCAGAGACAGGAGTAGACCCAACAAAGCAACCAAGAGAGCCGACTGCCCCCTCTCGGCCGCCTACCAACTCTCGGCCACTGTCCAGTCTGCATGGGTAAGCGTGGATGCGTCTAAGGAGACTGAGGTGTCCGATACCTGCTCATTCAGCCAAGACACTGTGAAGCTTGTCCGTCCCGCAGCCCTGTCTCTTCATCCGCATCTCCTCCAGTCTCTCCAAACGGACTCTGGTGTGGCAGAGACCCAGCAGCTGGTCTCCATGGCCAAAAGGCTCTCGGGAGGGAGATCCAGAAGCTCACAAAAAAAATCACCACAGAAGTCATGAAAGTGCCACCCCTTGTCACACAGTCCCAAAGGGTATCGAACCAAAAGGCAAAAAAAACCACAGGAAAACAAGAGGGAAACATCAGGAACACAAAAGGTTGACACAAGACTCCTGCCAGTTTCTACCGCTTTCTACTGGAGCCTATCCCAGCTGCAGTCGGGCGGAAGGCGGAGTACACCCTGGACAAGTTGCTACCTTATCGCAGGGTTGACACATATAGACAAACAACATTCATTATTCATAAATAATCCAGTTTCAATAGTGTGATTAATCTGATTTTTAAAAGGTAACCATCTGACAGCATTACTTTCAGCACAACAGTGTGGGAAAGGAAACTTTTGAGATTTGCCTTACAGCCCTCCGTAACTCCTCCCTGGGCTCTGATGCTACCTCAGAATCCTGAACATTTCCAGGTGTCATTCCGTATTAGTCCCATTTGTACAACTAGAAAGCGGGAACATGTGTACAGGCTACTTGACTACATTGCTCTTTGATGAGTTCTGTTTGGCTCTTTGTGAGAACGACACTATCACGCCGAGCTCCGGTCTAAAGCAGACCGGACTTGTTTCTGTCTGACGAGCACAGACGGAGACATGAATGGAGCACTGTTCTCTCTGCGGTCTCCTTCGCCGCGTGGGAACCCTTTTGGGGACCGAGAGCCACCGCTGCTGTTATCTTTACCACAGTGTGGGTGTATGCGCTACGTGTGCCTTGATAATGACTGCTAGCGTTAACTCAGCAACCCCCTCTCCAGAAAACAAACACATTAGAAGTCACACACATATCTCCCCTTGCAACTGGGAGCCATTGGCCCTGAGGCCAGGCCTGCCCCTCTTGTGCACCCCGTCCACCTCTGTAGGCCTTGACCCGCAACACAAACTCAAGTCTCTGCAATGGAAACAGTAACTTTAAAGCTTCAATTACAATGTTCAACGTAGCTTTTCAATCAATCAATCAATGTTTATTTATATAGCCCTAAATCACAACTGTCTGAAAGGGCTGCACAAGCCACAACGACATCCTCGGTTCAGAGCCCACATAAGAGCAAGGAAAAACTCAACCCAGTGGGATGACAAACAGAAACCTTGGAGAGGATTGCTAGCTCTGCTCTTTCCCAAACTCAGATGGACATTTGGTCTAAAAACTTTGTAAGACATACTAGCACATATGTAATCAGATACCCTTAAATCTTGTATAACATTCCACATGTGATCATTATGGAGCCTCTAAAGGGACATGGATGTTTTGCGAGATCTCGCAATACTTTTTGCAAGGTTTTTTTTAGAGATGTCCAAAAATGGCTTTTTTGCCGATATCCGATATTCCGATATTGTCCAACTCTTAATTACCGATTCCGATATCAACCGATACCGATATATACAGTCGTGGAATTAAAGGGGAACATTATCACCAGACCTATGTAAGCGTCAATATATACCTTGATGTTGCAGAAAAAAGACCATATATTTTTTTTACCGATTTCCGAACTCTAAATGGGTGAATTTTGGCAAATTAAACGCCTTTCTATTATTCGCTCTCGGAGCGATGACATCACAACGTGACGTCACATCGGGAAGCAATCCGCCATTTTCTCACTTTCGTCGGTGTGTTGTCGGAGGGTGTAACAACACGTACAGGGACGGATTCAAGTTGCACCAGTGGCCCAAAGATGCGAAAGTGGCAAGAAATTGGACGAAATTTGTTCAAAATACGAGGCTGTGTGGAAAGCCGACGAAATGGTCAGTCGTTTGTTCCGCACACTTTACCGACGAAAGCTATGCTACGACAGAGATGGCAAGAATGTGTGGATTTCCTGCAACACTCAAAGCAGATGCTGACATCAACTCCAAATCTGGACAGATCAGCTTTCAGGAAAAGAGAGCGGATGAGGGTATGTCTACAGAATATATTAATTGATGAAAACTTTATTCATTACTCGCGGTTTTACATAAATTATTATACATAAACTGTGTTTACCAATAACTTAGCTTAAAAACATTTATTTTTAACGTCACATCGGGAAGCAATCCGCCATTTTCTCAAACACCGAGTCAAATCAGCTCTGTTATTTTCCGTTTTTTCGACTGTTTTCCGTACCTTGGAGACATCATGCCTCGTCGGTGTGTTGTCGGAGGGTGTAACAACACGAACAGGGACGGATTCAAGTTGCACCAGTGGCCCAAAGATGCGAAAGTGGCAAGAAATTGGACGTTTGTTCCGCACACTTTACCGACAAAAGCTATGCTACGACAGAGATGGCAAGAATGTGTGGATATCCTGCGACACTCAAAGCAGATGCATTTCCAACGATAAAGTCAAAGAAATCTGCCGCCAGACCCCCATTGAATCTGCCGGAGTGTGTGAGCAATTCAGGGACAAAGGACCTCAGTAGCACGGCAAGCAATGGCGGCGGTTTTTTCCCGCAGACGAGCGAGCTAAACCCCCTGGATGTCTTGGCTCACACCGTCCCTTATGCCACCGAAGATGATCAAGCGAAGAATATCGACCCTAGCTTCCCTGGCCTGCTGACATCAACTCCAAAACTGGACAGATCAGCTTTCAGGAAAAGAGAGCGGATGAGGGTATGTCTACAGAATATATTAATTGATGAAAATTGGGCTGTCTGCACTCTCAAAGTGCATGTTGTTGCCAAATGTATTTCATATGCTGTAAACCTAGTTCATGGTTGTTAGTTTCCTTTAATGCCAAACAAACACATACCAATCGTTGGTTAGAAGGCGATCGCCGAATTCGTCCTCACTTTCTCCCGTGTCGCTGGCTGTCGTGTCGTTTTTGTCGGTTTCGCATGCATACGGTTCAAACCAATATGGCTCAATAGCTTCAGTTTCTTCTTCAATTTCGTTTTCGCTACCTGCCTCCACACTACAACCATCCGTTTCAATACATGCGTAAGCTGTTGAATCGCTTAAGCCGCTGAAATCAGAGTCTGAATCCGAGCTAATGTCGCTATAGCTTGCTGTTCTATGTGCCATGGTTGTTTGTATTGGCATCACTATGTGACGTCACAGGAAAATGGACGGGTGTTTTTTAACGATGGTTAAAATCAGGCACTTTGAAGCTTTTTTTAGGGATATTGCGTGATGGGTAAAATTTTGAAAAAAACTTCGAAAAATAAAAAAAGCCACTGGGAACTGATTTTTAATGGTTTTATCCCTTCTGAAATTGTGATAATGTTCCCCTTTAACACATTATTATGCCTAATTTTGTTGTGATGCCCCGCTGGATGCATTAAACAATGTAACAAGGTTTTCCAAAATAAATCAACTCAAGTTATGGAAAGAAATGCCAACATGGCACTGCCATATTTATTATTGAAGTCACAAAGTGCATTCTTTTTTTCAAAATGCCTCAAAACAGCAGCTTGGAATTTGGGACATGCTCTCCCTGAGAGAGCATGAGGAGGTGGGCAGGGTTGGGGCGGGCGGGGTTGAGTTTGGGGGGCGGGGGGATTATATTGTAGCGTCCCGGAAGAGTTAGTGCTGCAAGGGGTTCTGGGTATTTGTTCTGTTGTGTTTATGTTGTGTTACGGTGCGGATGTTCTCCCAAAATGTGTTTGTCATTCTTGTTTGGTGTGGGTTCACAGTGTGGCGCATATTTATAACAGTGTTAAAGTTGTTTATACGGCCACCCTCAGTGTGACCTGTATGGCTGTTGACCAAGTATGCATTGCATTCAATTGTGTGTGTGGAAAGCTGTAGATATTATGTGCTTTTAAGGCACGCCCCCAATATTGTTGTCTGGGTGGAAATCGGGAGAAATTCGGGACAATGGTTGCCCCGGGAGATTTTCGGGAGGGGCACTGAAATTCGGGAGTCTCCCGGGAAAATCGGGAGGGTTGGCAAGTATGACTGGGAGACACAACTGCTCTGTACTTCTCCCTACGTCTGTGTACCACTCCGTACAGCGGCGTTTTAAAAAATCATACATTTTACTTTTTGAAACCGATACCGATAATTTCCGATATTACATTTTATATTATTATCGGACATCTCTAGTTTTTTTCCTATGTCAGTGAACCGGAAGTAAAACAGACACAGTACCCATTACGACGAGAAAGCCCCCTCGCCCTGAGTATTCTTTTCAGATGTCTCTCACTTATGTCAAAGCCATGTCTACGTGCAAGAATGGATTTGATGTCTTTATATGTCAGGCCAATACTAAAATAGAAAGCAATAAACTTCTCCCACGGATGATGGGTAGACTCCTCCATCGTGTTGTCGGTTTCACTTCCGGTTCGCCGTCGCTGTGTCTGTTTTACTTCCGGTTCACTGACATAGGAAAAAAAAGTATTGCGAGATCTCGCAAAACATTTTTTTCCCTCCATGTCCCTTTAGGGGCTCCGTAGATAATGACTAACAGTTTGAGTAACAACATATCTCAACATATGAGCTTAAATGGTCCTGTGACTCAAAACTATTTTTATTTCATCTGACCACAGAATTTTCCTCCAGAAGGTCTTATCTTTGGGGCGGTATAGCTCGGTTGGTAGAGTGGCCGTGCCATCAACTTGAGGGTTGCAGGTTCGATCCCCGCTTCCGCAATCCTTGTCACTGCCGTTGTGTCCTTGGGCAAGACACTTTACCCACCTGCTCCCAGTGCCACCCACACTGGTTTAAATGTAACTTAGATATTGGGTTTTCACTATGTAAAGCGCTTTGAGTCACTAGAGAAAAGCGCTATATAAATATAATTGACTTCACTTATCTTTGTCCATGTGAAAAATAGAGCTATCTGCAGCTGAGATAGGCTCCAGCAACCACCGCGACATACATATATATACAGTTGTGGTCAAAAGTTTACATACACTTGTAAAGAACATAATGTCATGGCTGTCTTGAGTTTCCAATCATTTCTTCAACTTTTTAGTTTTTTGTGATAGAGTAATTGGAGCACATACTTGTTGGTCACAAAAAACATTCATGAAGTTTTTTTTTTTAATGAATTTATTAAGCTTCTGGTTGAATTTTTGACCACTCCTCTTGACAAAAAAAAAATGGTGCATTTTCAGCTAAATGTGTTGGTTTTCTGACATGGACTTGTTTCTTCAGCATTGTCCACACGTTTAAGTCAGGACTTTGGGACCACAGAACTTTCCTCCAGAAGGTCTTATCTTTGTCCATGTGATGTCAGATGAAACAAAAATTGAGCTGTTTGGCCACAATACCCAGCAATATGTTTGGAGGAGAAAAGGTGAGGCCTTTAATCCCAGGAACACCAAACCTACCGTCAAGCATGGTAGTGGTAGTATTATGCTCTGGGCCTGTTTTGCTGCCAATGGAGAGAGTAAATCAGACAATGAAAAAGGAGGATTACCTCCAAATTATTCAGGATAACCTAAAATCATCAGCCCTGAGGACTTGGAAATGGTGAGAATGACACAAAACGATGCTTGGTTCCACCCCCCTGTTTTTTTAGCGAAGATTAAAAGTCCGTCATTTTCTATCTAAATGGGAATATATGAACATCCTAGCAGTCGGCATCCTAATGACAGCAGACCTTTTACAGTAAGTGATGTTTTATTATGTTTGCTGGCTCTCATGAAGTCTGCAGTGAGTAATAATCAGTGATGTAGTATAAAGTATTAATGTGCCGTGTATGCTTACAATGAGAAAACTTTGTAAATATTAAATGTTGTTATAAATGTGCCCGTTACTTACTACATTACAGCATGTATATAAAACCTTAATGGTTTTTTTTTATAGGGCTTTCTCAGCAGAATAGACATTGTAAGCAGACTTTTGATTGCATTTATTTACTATTTAGAATGCATTAAAAAAAAATACATAGTCTTGTCTTTCATAATGATTATGAACAATAGGCAAAGTTTCCCTAAAAAAGTGCAGTTCCCCTTTAAAGGAAGGATCTTTTGACTTCCCATTGCACATTGCCTGGAAACCTTAGGATGAACTACAATTTAGCTTTCCAGATACATTTGTCCACTCTTCTACCGTACTCAAACTGTCCGTCCATCAACGACACAGACTCTTTGCCAGCGTCCGTCCTCAATCTGAAATTAGAACACATTAGTCAGCTCTATATTTAAATATTTATAAATGATTCAGTGCCGTAGCGTTTCCAACGTGCTGACCTTTAATTTAAGGGCCCCGTTGCGCACATTACTCATATGAAAAAACATGCAGACAAACATGGTGCAATTGATGAAAGTGGGTAGTCTGCAGTGGTGTACAGTTGCACCGCAGCATACTGAGACCTTGTTCAGCTTCTGTTGTACAAAGGTTGGGTTAAGGAACAATCAGTTGTAGTGTTGTAACTAGAGATGTCCGATAATGGCTTTTTTGCCGATATTCCGATATTGTCCAACTCTTAATTACCGATTCCGATATCAACCGATACCGATATATACAGTCGTGGAATTAACACATTATTATGCCTAATTTTGTTGTGATACCCCGCTGGATGCATTAAACAATGTAACAAGGTTTTCCAAAAGAAATCAACTCAAGTTATGGAAAAAAAATGCCAACATGGCACTGCCATATTTATTATTGAAGTCACAAAGTGCATTATTTTTTTTAGCATGCCTCAAAACAGCAGCTTGGAATTTGGGACATGCTTTCCCTGAGGAGGTTGAGGTGGGGTTGGGGGTTACGGGGTAGCGGGGGGTGTATATTGTAGCGTCCTGGAAGAGTTAGTGTTGCAAGGGGTTCTGGGTATTTGTTCTGTTGTGTTACGGTGCGGATGTTCTCCCGAAATGTGTTCAAGCATTAAACAAGCACACTAAACACACTAAACACTAAACACACTAAACACACTAAACAAGCATTCTTGTTTAGTGTGGGTTCACAGTGTATTTGTAACAGTGTTAAAGTTGTTTATACGGCCACCCTCAGTGTGACCTGTATGGCTGTTGACCAAGTACGCGTTGCATTCACTTGTGTGTGCGAAAAGCCATGCCTTTAAGGTTTATTGGCGCTCTGTACCTCTCCTTACGTCCGTGTACCACTCCGTACAGCGGCGTTTTAAAAAGTCATGAATTTTACTTTTTGAAACCAATACCGATAATTTCCGATATCACATTTTAAAGCATTTATCGGACGATAATATTGGCAGTCCGATATTATCGGCAGTCCGATATTATCGGCAGTCCGATATTATCGGACATCTCTAGTTGTAATTGAGAATCAGCACCTCCAAGTCCGAGTCCATGGTTCTCACCCGGAAAAGGGTGGAGTGCCATCTCTGGGTTGGGGAGGAGACCCTGCCCCAAGTGGAGGAGTTCAAGTACCTAGGAGTCTTGTTCACGAGTGGGGGAAGAGTGGATCGTGAGATCGACAGGCGGATCGGTGCGGTGTCTTCAGTAATGCGGACGCTGTATCGATCCGTTGTGGTGAAGAAGGAGCTGAGCCGGAAGGCAAAGCTCTCAATTTACCGGTCGATCTACGTTCCCATCCTAACCTATGGTCATGAGCTTTGGGTTATGACCGAAAGGACAAGATCACGGGTACAAGCGGCCGAAATGAGTTTCCTCCGCCGGGTGGCGGGGCTCTCCCTTAGAGATAGGGTGAGAAGCTCTGTCATCCGGGAGGAGCTCAAAGTAAAGCCGCTGCTCCTCCACATCGAGAGGAGCCAGATGAGGTGATTCGGGCATCTGGTCAGGATGCCACCCGAACGCCTCCCTAGGGAGGTGTTTAGGGCACGTCCGACCGGTAGGAGGCCACGGGGAAGACCCAGGACACGTTGGGAAGACTATGTCTCCCGGCTGGCCTGGGAACGCCTCGGGATCCCCCGGGAAGAGCTGGACGAAGTGGCTGGGGAGAGGGAAGTCTGGGCTTCCCTGCTTAGGCTGCTGCCCCCGCGACCCGACCTCGGATAAGCGGAGGAAGATGGATGGATCTCTAGTTGTAACGATACCAATATTTTGGTACAGGTACTAAAATTATTTCGGTACGTTTCGATACTTTTCTAAATAAAGGGGACCACAAAAAAATGGCATTATTGGCTTTATTTTAACAAAAAATCACAGGGTACATTAAACATATGTTTCTTATTGCAGTTAAGTCCTTAAATAAAATAGTGAACATACTAGACAACTTGTCTTTTAGTAGTAAGTAAACAAACTAAGGCTCCTAATTTAGTCTGCTGACATATGCAGTAACATATTGTGTCATTTATCATTCTATTATTTAGTCAAAATTATTAAGGACAAGTGGTAGAAAATTAATTATTAATCTACTTGTTTATTTACTGTTAATATCTGCTTACTTTCTCTTTTAACATGTTCTATCTACAGAGACTATCGTACCGAAAATGATTCATTAGTATCGCGGTACTATACTAATACCGGTATACCGTACAACCCTAGTCAGTTGCGTGTTTAATGCGACACTATCATCGTGCTTGTGCGTTTAAAAAGAGGCAGTGTGTTATTTGTGTAATGCTAGCCCGTAGCAACACTTCAGGCGAGTTAGTGTGGTCACCCCTCTGACCTGGAACACGACAACACACACGCTCTCTAATTAGAGACTGTATTAAACCTATTAAAAATGTGGCGTTTAAATTATAGTTTTTATTACAGTTTTTAGCAGTGGTCCGCGTCCAAGGTTGGTGGTGTCAACGTATAATACAGTAAGTGCCACGTCTGCTAGCGGCTGTCCGCCCTGTAATCCACTTTTGATGTCCGTGCCCAACAGAATGAGATGTTTGTGCGGGACGCCCGCCCGTGTGGCTTTAAGTATATGTGTGTTTGTGATGATGATGGCCACCTCTCGGGAGCCAAGCAGGAAACCCAACCACGATTAGGAGGATCTGACTTTTGCTTCCTGTGATAGGACGCTTCCTCTACATCCTCAGAAGTCACCGTTCTATCTCTTTCCTCGTGCTTTGTGGCGTCAGGGATCTTGTTCTACAGAGTAGGACCTCTATGGTCTTTCCTGCGATGCTCCAATTTTGTTCTTCATTATTTCCTAAGGAAGAAGAAAATATAGAAACAATCTGTGCCATAATAAACCTTTATTTATTTATTTATTTATTTATTTATTTATTTATTTATTTTTTGTCCTGTCCAGCTTCTCAGGCAAATCATATAGTTAATGTAGATATTTACTTTACAAAAGAGAAGTGTAGGATACTTCTCTTGTTGCCTTATTTGTATTTGACTTTTTTAAATGTATTTATATTATCATTTTGTGCAGCCGGGCCGGAGCAGGAGGGGATAGAAAGAGGAAAAATGGAAGACAGAGGGGGAAATTGTGGGGACAAGAGGGGGATAGGACACAGAGACAAAAACAACAACAGCAAACACAACATCAACAATAGAACAACATCAGCAAATAGGATATGTACAAATATGATGGTAAAAGTGATAGCAAAGAAGCAGTTAGTGAAATAAATAATAATAAATAAATGACTATGAACATTATTACACTACAAATTGAGCAATACAAATACCAATAAAAGTAGCGCTATTGATAATGAATAATAACAATAATTACCTCTGTTATCAAAAATACAATTGTTCAAATGCAACAGTACATATATGTAATGATAACCTGAAATACAAAAGAAAGCAGATTAATGGAGGGGAAGAAAGAGAAGCCGACTATACTAACTTTGTAGATTGTTATAGTAACAATAGGTTAGGCTTTGTCAGTGTGCCATGTGTTATCCAGTTAACCCTAGGGCAGGGGTCGGCAACCCGCGGCTCCGGAGCCACATGCGGCTCTTTGATCACTCTGATGCGGCTCAGCAGCTTACTTGCTGAACCCCCCAATTTTCCTGTGAGACTTCCGGATTTCAGTACCTCTCGCAGAAAACTCCCGGGATTAATATTCACCGATTTTCACCCTTGCGGCTATAATAAGGGCATGCCATGATGGTACAACATTTGGCGCCCTCTACAATCTGTATTAACAGCGTGCCAGCCCAACACTTGTTATACAATATACATCTTTTGCTTGCCCACGTAAGTGACAGCAAGGCATACTTGGTCAACAGCCACACAGGTTACACTGACGGTGACCATATAAAACAACTTTAACACTCTTACTAATAATGCGCCACACTTTGAATCAAAACCAAACAAGAATGACAAACACATTTCGGGAGAACATCTGCACCTTAACACAACATAAACACAACAGAACAAACACCCAGAATCCCATGCAGCCCTGACTCTTCCGGGCTACATTATACACCCCTGCTATCACCAAACCCCGCCCCCACCCCAACCCTGCTCCCTCAATCAACTCTCCCTCTCTGTGCGTCGGTTGAGGTGGGCGGGGTTTGGTAGCGGGGGGGTGTATAATGTATCCCGGAAGAGTTAGGGCTGCATGGGATTCTGGGTATTTGTCCTGTTGTGTTTATGTTGTGTTACAGTGCAGATGTTCTCCCGAAATGTGTTTGTCATTCTTGTTTGGTGTGGGTTCACAGTGTGGCGCATTATTAGTAAGAGTGTTAAAGTTTTTATTTTTTTTTATACCGCCACCGTCAGTGTGACCTGTGTGGTTGTTGACCAAGTATGCATTGCTGTCACCAACGTGAGCAAGTGAAAGCCCCATACAACGTGTGGCTGTTCAGGCACGCTGGCTGTAGTGGGTGCTATATGCTGTATTATCACGGCATGCATGACGCTGACAGACGCCATTCATTTAAAACCCGCGTGCAGCACCAGCTTTCAAATTCCACATAAAGGTGTGGGCAGCGTGTCTGAGACCCCTGGTTTATACATAGCACACAGCAAAAAAAAAACTTTGTATGCAGTGTTATTTCATTTAAAATTTCAAAACATTTTTGCGGCTCCCATTGTCTTCTATAATTTGTGAAACTGGTCAAAATGGCTCTTTGACTGGTAAAGGTTGCCGACCCCTGCCCTAGGGCAATGGTTCTTAACCTTGTTGGAGGTACCGAACCTCACCAGGTTCATATGCGCATTCACCGAACCCTCCTTTTTTTTCAAATTCAAGACAAAGTTATATGTTTTTGGTAACACTTTAGTATGGGGAACATATTCTAAGTAACAAATACTTAATTTAGAGTTTGTTTGGATACGAGGGGAACATATTCTAAGTAACAAATACTTTATTTAGAGTTATTTGGTTAGAATAATAAGGCCATGCCGAATAAGGCATTAATAAGTACTTAATAATGACTAGTTAAGAGCCAATATGTTACTAATTTGCATGTTAATAAGCAACTAATTAATGGTGAATATGTTCCCCGTACTAAAGTGTTACCATGTTTTTTTACTGGTGCACAAAATGAATCGTGCATGAACATCACCTTGTTCAAAGAACAAAACCAACACAGTGCATAAACTCACAACAAATTACACACCTGCAAATCAGTGTGACTTCTGCTGTTGCCGTATCCGTAATACGCCGATAGAGAGAAGTTTTTATTTACACGATGAGTCGGGTGTGTTTTGACCTCCGCCGAACCCCTGAGGCCGACCCGCCGAACCCCTAGGGTTCGATCAAACCCAGGTTAAGAACCACTGCCCTAGGGCAGGGGTCGGCAACCCGCGGCTCTAGAGCCGCATTTAGCGCCGCTCTAGTGGCTCTCTGGAGCTTTTTCAAAAATGTATGAAAAATGGAAAACCGTTGTTTGTTTACATGGAACATTTCTCCGACTTTCTAGGACGTGTTTTATGCCACTTCTTTTTCTGTCTCATTTTGTCCACCAAACTTTTAACGTTGTGCATGAATGCACAAAGGTGAGTTTTGTTGATGTTATTGACTTGTGTGGAGTGCTAATCAGACATATTTGGTCACTGCATGACTGCAAGCTAATCGATGCTAACATGCTATTTAGGCTAGCTATATGTACATATTGCATCATTATGCCTCATTTGTAGCTATATTTGAGCTCATTTAATTTCCTTTAAGTCCTCTTAATTCAATGTATATCTCATGACACACTATCTGTATGTAATATGGCTTTTAATTTTTTGCGGCTCCAGACAGATTTGTTTTTGTATTTTTGGTCCAATATGGCTCTTTCAACATTTTGGGTTGCCGACCCCTGCCTTAGGGTAGCAACAATAATATATGTTTGATGAAACATGATTATATGCATGAGTGTAATAAACCTTTATTAACTTTACACCCAACTTAACAATTATACATGTAATGCCTTACAAGTGTAAAAGAAAGTTAACCTCTGTTGATATTAACATGTATAACAATGAAAAAAACACTTATTCTTAACTTCGTTACTGACGCAACGATGCACAACGAGCCTTTTTTGTTTTTTAGCATTCTCAACTGTCTCACAAAAGAAGTTAAACGGTCCCTCTTATGCTGACAGCATTTGGCATTTATAGCCTTTTTGTGTGTTGGTCGTTGTATCCCTGTGGAGCAGTGTTTTTCAACCTTTTTTGAGCCAAGTCACATTTTTTGCGTTGAAAAAATCCGGAGGCACACCACCACCAGAAATCATTAAAAAACGAAACTCAGTTGACAGTAAAAAGTCGTTGTCGCAATTGTTGGATATGACTTTAAACCATAACCAACCATGCATCACTATAGCTCTTGTCTCAAAGTAGGTGTACTGTCACCACCTGTCACATCACGCCCTGACTTATTTTGACTTTTTTGTTGTTTTCCTGTGTGTAGTCTTTTAGTTCTTGTCTTGCGCTCCTATTTTGGTGGGTTTTTTTCTCTTTTTTTGGTATTTTCCTGTAGCAGTTTCATGTCTTCCTTTGAGCGATATTTCCCGCATCTACTTTGTTTCAGCAATCAAGAATATTTTAATAATGTTTTTTTTTTATCCTTCTTTGTGGGGACATTGTTGATTGTCATGTCATGTTCGGATGTACATTGTGGACGCCGTCTTTGCTCCGTTTTTTACTGACTTACTTATAAGAGGACAACTGTAGTGCTGTATTCTGAGCATCATGTCGTATTTCATTTGAACCTTTTTTTTTTTAATGGTCCTCAGTAGTCACGTACAAATTTGTGTAATTATGCAAAATTATTTAAATTTGGTCCCCATGAACCATATTAACTCTTTTTCCCCAGGGTCCCCAGTAAGAATGATCAGCACATTACTTCATCAATCCAGAGATTTAAAGGCGTGTATGAGCTAACTGGGCAGTGACCATTTTACACCATTTTTTTTATGCCTCCACAACCTGTAAAAAGGGTGGTTCCCACAAGTGATGATCAAAAACTTGGTCCCCATTCCAAATGATAACCAGTATGTGTATGTGTGTGTGTGTGTGTGTGTGCGCGCGTGTGCGTGGTCTTTGTTCACCCGCCGGCCGCGTCCTGCACTTTGTTAGCGTTGACTTAGGCAACACTTCATCACTCTCCCGCGTAGACAAGATGTGAATCAGCCCAGCAAGACAGTGTGAGTCACACAAAGGGGAACAAATTAAGTGGTCCATCCTTTGAACCGGGAAGTGGAAGAGTAGTTTTCTTTAGGTCTCTGTGAAAATTAAAAGTGAAAAAACAATATATGTATGAAATTCCACGTGTGAGTCAGTAAGCGTGTGCTTTTATCGCAACACGTGTCTTCAATCTTCGCTTTATGTTGCGTCACATCCTACCTTCATGCTACACGTGGAATATCTGTTTCATGCTTGGAACCATTTCAACCCTTCTGTACTTTAACAAGTCTGTCAAAGATGGTGCAGTTCATTCCTTTTTGAAGGTGCATCCGATAAGTTTGTAATTCTATCTGTCTGCATGGATAAATACGGTTTATGTAAAGCAGTGTTTTTCAACCCTAGTGTGCCGTGAGATACAGTCTGGTGTGTCGTGAGAGATTATGTAATTTCACCTAATTGGGTAAAAAATATGTTTTGCAAACCAGTAATTATAATCCGCAAATGTGCCGTTGTTGAGTGTCTGTCTAGAGCTCGACAGTGTAACCATGTAATACTCTTCCACATCAGTAGGTGGCAGTTTGTCGTGATCACAATATGCGGGAAGCAGGTAAAAAGATATCTAACACTTAAACCAAAAACAAATAAAACCCGAGTGCCACTAAGAAAAGGCATTGAAGCTAAGGGAAGGCTATGCAAAAACAAAGCTAAAACTGAACTGGCTGCAAAGTAAACAAAAACAGAATGCTGGACGACTGCAAAGACTTACAGCTTGTGGAGCAGACGGCGTCCACAAAGTACATCCGTACATGACATGACAATCAACAATGTCTCCACAAAGAAGGATAGCGTCCGCACAACTTAAATAGTCTTGATTGCGAAAACAAAGCAGGTGCGGGAAAGACATGAAACTGCTACAGGAAAATACCAACAAAAGAGAAAAAGCCACCAAAATAGGAGCGCAAGACAAGAACTAAAACATGACACACAAGAAAACACAGAAAAACTCAATAAGTCAGGGCGTGATGTGACAGGTGGTGACAGTACACCTACTTTGAGACAAGAGCTATAGTGATGCATGGTTGGTTATGGTTTGAATTCATATACAACAATTGCGAGAACGACTTTTTATTGTCAATATCGGCTACTGAGTTTCATTTTTCATTGATTTCTGCTGGTGGTGTTCCTTTGGATTTTTTCAATGAAAAAAAGGTTGAAAAACACTGACGTAAAGGATGGTTAAGAACATATTTTTAAAAAAAGACTGATCTAATTTACATTTTTCTAACCCTTCACAAAACAAACATTGAAATACTTGAAAATCCAACGTTGTAACAATAAAATAAAATTAATATTAAAAGTAATTTAAAATGTAAAAACCTTTTAAAATGTTATTGATTAACCCAGTGTTTTTCAACCTTTTTTGAGCCAAGGCACATTTTTTGCTTTGAAAAAATCCGGAGGTACACCACCAGCAGAAATCATTAAACGAAACTCAGTTGACAGTAAAAAGTCGTCGTCGCAATTGTTGGATATGACTTTAAAGCATAACCAACCATGCATCACTATAGCTCTTGTCTCAAAGTAGGTGTACTGTCACCACCTGTCACATCACCCCCTGACTTATTTAGAGTTTGTTGCTGTTTTCCTGTGTGTAGTGTTTTAGTTCTTGTCTTACGCTCCTATTTTGGTGGCTCTTTCTCTTTTTTTTGGTATTTTCCTGTAGCAGTTTCATGATTTTTTTTTTGCGATATTTCTCGCATAGACTTTGTTTTAGCAATCAAGAATATTTTAGTTGTTTTCATCCTTCTTCATGGGAACATTGTTGACTGTCATGTCATGTACATTGTGGACGCCGTCTTTACTCCACAGTAAGTCTTTGCTGTCGTCCAGCATTCTGTTTTTGTTTACTTTGTAGCCAGTTCAGTTTTAGTTTCGTTCTGCATAGCCTTCCCTAAGCTTCAATGCCTTTTCTTAGGGGCACTCACCTTTTGTTTATTTTTGGTTTAAGCATTAGATACCTTTTTACCTGCACGCTGCCTCCTGCTGTTTCCGACATCTACAAAGCAATTAGCTACCGGCTGCCATCTACTGATATGGAAGAGTATTACACGGTTACTCTGCTGAGCTCTAGACATTCAACAACAACACATCATTTGCAGACTATAATTGTTGGTTTGCAAAAAATATTTTTAACCCAAATAGGTGAAATTAGATGATCTCCCACGGCACACCAGACTGGCACAATTGTTGTAAAACACTGGATTAACCATTATAATATTCATCTATTTTGGTTTTTGCTCAATTTACAAGCTTAATTTGTTCTGTGACAGAGCTCTTAACTCTTAAACACTCCAATCAACGTCTCCTATTAAAATAAAGTTTGGACCCCCAAAACATCAAAATATTTACATTTAATATGCCCTCTAAAAAGTAACACATTTTAGATAATAGATATTGTATATAAAAAATACAATGGAATGTAGTACTAACAACTACAGTAGTTTAATGAATGAATGTAATAATAACGTACAGCATTTACCTTGAAGAGTTGACTTCTACAGTGTCTCCTTCTAGCTGCTTCTCCGTCAAACACACCATCAAAAGCTTTTCCATATTTTCATGGATAAATGTTTGCCATTAAGATATTATTTTAGCATTCTTGGCTGGTGTTCGACTCATGCTGCTTCACTATGGTGCAGACTAGCAGTGATACGCTCCAATTGCTTTGCCAAGTTGGTCATGTTTTTGAGGATTTTTTTTCCTCTAATTCAATGAATATCATTTACTCATTCTTCTCAGCACTGTTCTTCATACTCACTTTCTTCCTTCCAATCTTTCTTCCTGATCTCTAGCTATAAGCCAATGCTAGCGAGTAAGACCAGATGTTTTGGGCGGCTCTTACGGGGTTCAATGTGATATTTTCTACGCCAACTAATGCTTTACTCAACTCAATTATTAGCCGATTAATACCTCTTAGTGTATCTCAAAACACTATTAAGTTGGGGGCACTCTTAAGTTGAGGTACCACTGTACATATATGTATTTATTTTCTTCATTATTAATCTTTTTTTTAATTTAATGAGATAATTGTAGACTTTTACATTAAACTAAGGTCGAGCAACCGCCTTTGTCACAACAGTATGTACCGTATTTTCCGGACTATAAGGCACATTTAAAATCCTTTTTTTCCGTAAAACTCGACAGCGTGCCTTATAACCCGGTGCGCCTAATGTACGGAATAATTTTGGTTGTGCCTACCGACCTCAAAGCAATTTTATTTGGTACATGGTGTAATGATAAGTGTGACCAGTAGATGGCAGTCAAACATAAGAGATACGTGTAGACTGCAATGTGATGGCAATATGACTCAAGTAAACAACATCAACATTTTATATGTTCCATTGAAAATATAGAACATCACACAAGGTGCTCAAACATGTATCAAAATGTTTTAGTACGATTATGAAGCCGCACCGCTTGATGGATTGTCGGGGCATTAAAAATAGGAGTATTATTATGGTGTGCGTATAAGGTAAGACATATTATCTGGCGTTTTGTTTCGCAATATTATGCAAAAGCAACTTTTCTTACCATCTGTTACCTGCTGGTATGTATTTGGGATCTGCATAAGTCCTGAAAATTTGCGTGCGTCCGCCTTTGTTGTCGACCATAGTCGATAAGCTTCTTCTTTTTCTCTATCTTCTTGTTATGGGACATTCATCCTCTGCTGTTGCCATTTCTAACATAAAGTAGTGCAAATTTCTTACTTATATCTGTCAGTAAACTCGCCATGAAAGCGCTAAAACATACCGGTGTAGTGAGTTTACATTATTCACCCAAGGAACTTTAGTTATTAGAGAGTTCCGGTCGGACGGTTTTTGTTGTTGTTTCCGAATGAGGCGATGCTGCTCCGTTATTGATTTAAGTAAAGTCTGAATGTCATTAAAACAGTTAGCTCCATCTTTTGACACTTCTTTCACTACCGTCCGGGGAGAAGACGCTGTCGAAGGTGAGCCACGTAAATAACAACAGTATATACCGTATTTTCCGGACTATAAGGCACACTTAAAATCCTTTTTTTCCGCAAAACTCGACAGTGCGCCTTATAACCCGGTGCGCCTAATGTACGGAATAATTTTGGTTGTGCTTACCGACCTCGAAGCAATTTTATTTGGCACATGGTGTAATGATAAGTGTGACCAGTAGATGGCAGTCAAACATAAGAGATACGTGTAGACTGCAATGTGATGGCAATATGACTCAAGTAAACAACACCAACATTTTATATGTTCCGTTGAAAATATAGAACATTACACACGGCGCTCAAAAATGTATCAAAATGTTTTAGTACGACTTTGGTAAGCTATGAAGCCGCACTGCTTGATGGATTGTCGTTGCATTAAACATAGGAGTATTATTATGGTGTGTGTATAAGGTAAGACATATTATCTGGCATTTTGTTTCGCAATATTATGCAACAGCAACTTTTCTTACCATCTGGTACCTGCTGGTATGTATTTGGGATCTGCATAAGTCCTGAAAATTTGCGCACGTCCGCGTTTGTAGTCTGTGCTGACCCTTTAGTCCAGGGGTCGGCAACCCGCGGCTCCGGAGCCGCATGCGGCTCTTTGATCACTCTGATGCGGCTCAGCTGCATACTTACCGACCCTCCCTACTTTCCCGGGAGATTTCCGAATTTCGGTGTCTCTCACAGAAAACTCCCAAGATTGATTTTCTCAGATTTTCACCCTTATAATAATAATAAGGGCGTGCCATGATTGTACAGCATTCAGCCCCCTCTACAATCTGTACGAACAGCGTGCCAGTTCAGTGTGACAGCAAGGCATACTTGTTCAACAGCCACACAGGTTACACTGACGGTGGCTATATAAAACAACCACTCTTACTAATAATGCGACACACTTTGAACCAAAGCCAAACAAGAATGACAAACACATTTCGGGAGAACATCTACACCTTAACACAACATAAACACAACAGAACAAATACCCAGAATCCCATGCAGCCCTGACTCTTCCGGGCTACATTATACACCCCTGCTACCACCAAACCCACCCCGCCCCCACCCTGCTCCCTCAAACATCAACCTCCCAAATTACTTTCTTATATCTGTCAGTAAACTCGCCATGAAAGCGCTAAAACATACCGGTGTAGTGAGTTTACATTATTCACCCAAGGAACTTTAGTTATTAGAGAGTTCCGGTGGGACGGTTTTCCACGGGACACATTTCCGGCCTTGTTGTTGTTTCCGGATGAGGAGATGCTGCTCCGTTATTGATTTAAGTAAAGTCTGAATGTCATTAAAACAGTTAGCTCCATCTATTGACACTTCTTCCACTCCCGTCCTTGCACGCTACACCGCTACAATAAAGATGACGGGGAGAAGACGCTGTCGAAGGTGAGCCATGTAAATAAGACCGCCCACAAAACGGCGACTGTCAGAAAGGGGCTTGAAGATGATCTGTAAAACATAATCCATGCAACATTTTGACCAAAGAACCACCATTACATGTTATGTAGACCACAAGGAAGTATTTTACATTTAGAAAAAAATAATAATAATATGACTCCTTTAATGCGCCCTATGATCTGGTGCGCCTTATATATGAAAAAAGATCAAAAATAGGCCAGTCATCGGTAGTACGCCTTATAATCTGGTGCGCCCTATGGTCCGGAAAATACAGTACTTGTGTATAAAACTTCAAGTTAAAGTACCAATGATTGTCACGAGCTAATGCTTCTACTCCCGAACCACTACGCACAAAACGATGAGGGCGCTGTTATTATTTCCTAAAGTTGGATTGTCTTGAAATTTCTCACACAGTTCTACAAAAACCCCAATGTAACTTTAGTGTGTTTTGCCGCCACAAAATGTTGAAGAAGCACATGTGTGTCAAATCTGAGCAAGATTTTTTTGAAAAAGCAAAATGTCTCTACGGGACATTGGGGATAATTGTCCATTATCCATAAGTCATTGAGGATTTGTCCGATGACATGATTACACACTTTGAGTATAATCATGTCTTACAAAGCATTTTGAACACTACCAACAGGGCGTGCTACAAATGTCATCACGTCACTACATAATGCCAGTTAAATACCGTCTTTTTCTATGGACGTGTTTGAGTACTGTATCAGTTGTGGTGCGTGTGTGACAACGTGCAGGGTTTTTTCAGAGTATGTGGTGACAGATGAGCCCATCAACACAAACATGCACAGTTTCAGATAACCAGGGTGTTTATTGCCTTCACGTTGACTTGTTTATTTGGCTGTCGTGTCTTGAATGAAAGACACAACTCTCGCTATAGTGTGTGTGTGTGTGTGTGTGTGTGTGTGTGTGTGTGTGTGTGTGTGTGTGTGTGTGTGTGTGTGTGTGTGTGTGTGTGTGTGTGTGTGTGTGTGTCTCTGAAATTACAAATTGTTAATCGTCAAGCTCACATGAGGTCGTTTACAGTTTCATAGTACCAGTCCAAAGTTTGGAGACACTTTTGCATTGTATTGGATAATAACTTGTCTCCAAACTTTTGGTCAGTACTAGTGTTGTCCCGATACCAATATTTTGGTACTACTTTTCGGTACTTTTCGATACTTTTCTAAATAAAGGGGACCACAAAAAAACTGCATTATTGGCTTTGTTTTAACAAAAAATCTTAGGGTAAATTAAACATATATTTCTTATTGCAAGTTTGTCCTTAAAGGGGAACATTATCACCAGACCTATGTAAGCGTTGCAGAAAAAAGACCATATATTTTTTTAACCGCGTGGCGCAGTGGGAGAGTGGCCGTGCGCAACCCGAGGGTCCCTGGTTCAATCCCCACCTAGTACCAACCTCGTCATGTCCGTTGTGTCCTGAGCAAGACACTTCACCCTTGCTCCTGATGGGTGCTGGTTAGCGCCTTGCATGGCAGCTCCCTCCATCAGTGTGTGAATGTGTGTATGAATGGGTAAATGTGGAAGTAGTGTCAAAGCGCTTTGAGTACCTTGAAGGTAGAAAAGCGCTATACAAGTACAACCCATTTATCATTTATCATTTATAACCGATTTCCGAACTCTAAATGGGTGAATTTTGGCGAATTAAATGCCTTTCTATTATTCGCTCTCGGAGCGAATAATATCGGGAAGCAATCCGCCATTTTCTCAAACACATTACAAACACCGAGTCAAATCAGCTCCGTTATTTTCTGTTTTTTCAACTGTTTTCCGTACCTTGGAGACATCATGCCTCGTCTTTACCGACGAAAGCTATGCTACGACAGAGATGGCAAGAATGTGTGGATATCCTGCGACACTCACAGCAGGTGCATTTCCAACGATAAAGTCAAAAGAAATCTGCCGCCAGACCCGCAGGAAAAGAGAGCGGATGAGGGTATGTCTACAGAATATATTAATTGATGAAAACTGGGCTGTCTGCACTCTCAAAGTGCATGTTGTTGCCAAATGTATTTCATATGCTGTAAACCTAGTTCGTAGTTGTTAGTTTCCTTTAATGCCAAACAAACACATACCAATCGTTGGTTAGAAGGCGATCGCCGAATTCGTCCTCGCTTTCTCCCGTGTCGCTGGCTGTCGTGTCGTTTTCGTCGGTTTCGCTTGCATACGGTTCAAACCGATATGGCTCAATAGCTTCAGTTTCTTCTTCAATTTCGTTTTCGCTACCTGCCTCCACACTACAACCATCCGTTTCAATACATGCGTAATCTGTTGAATCGCTTAAGCCGCTAAAATCCGAGTTTGAATCCGAGCTAATGTCGCTATACCTTGCTGTTCTTTCCGCCATGTTTGTTTGTATCGGCATCACTATGTGACGTCACAGGAAAATGGACGGGTGTATATAATGATGGTTAAAATCAGGCACTTTGAAGCTTTTTTTAGGGATATTGCGTGATGGGTAAAATTTTTAAAAAAACTTCGAAAAATAAAATAAGCCACTGGGAACTGATTTTTAATGGTTTTAACCCTTCTGAAATTGTGATAATGTTACCCTTTAAATAAAATAGTGAACATTAGGGGTGTAACGGTACGTGTATTTGTATTGAACCGTTCGGTACGGGGGTTCCGGTTTGGTTCGGAGGTGTACCGAACGAGTTTCCACACGGACATATTAAGTAGCGTAATGCACATTGTGTAAACAATGCACACCGAGGCACAACACACGGCATGCTAGCAGCTAACGGGCTACGATAGACTGACCATACGTCCTCTTTTCACCGGACATGTCCTCTTTTGCGGAGCTGTCAGGGCGGAGTTTCTTAAGTGCCTCAAATGTCCGGCATTTTTAGTTAGGGTTGCGTGTATTTTCAATGTACGTTCAGGGTTAAGAATTGGTTGAAAACAAAACAAATTGTGAGGGAGGGGCAGAGACAGAGAGAGCAAGAGAGTTATGATAAACACGCATGCATCGCCAGGCTCTGCTTTTTATCCATAGATTTATCAGATTTATTTTTTTATTATCTATAGCAGGGGTGTCAAAAGTGTGCCCCGGAGGCCATTTGCGGCCCACAGCTGTTTTAAAGGCCCACGGCACATTCTAAAAATACTATTAAAATAAACAAAAACATAACAAAAGTGAAATAAAAAAGCTTAAAGGTTAAATGTAATTTAGAAAAAGTTGCAATGTTGACTAATAAAATTGCTCAAAACATAATATTGAATCAAAAATCAAAGTTATTATGAATAATTGACCTATCCAAGGTTCCGATTACTTCACATCAAATATTCCACTAAGAAAAATATTTTTGGTGGAAGATTTTGCAAATTTGGTAAATAAATAACCCAAAAATGTATATTTTGTTGTTTTCTTACTGTACCAAAAATGAACCGAACCGTGACCTCTAAACCGAGGTAGGTACCGAACCGAAATTTTTGGGTACCGTTACACCCCTAGTGAACATACTAGTCAACGTGTCTTTTAGTAGTAAGTAAGCAAACAAAGGCTCTTAATTTAGTCTGCTGACATATGCAGTAACATATTTTGTCATTTTCCATTCTTTTCCATTCATTATTTTGTCAAAATTATTAAGGACAAATGGTAGAAAATGAATTATTAATCTACTTGTTCATTTACTGTTAATATCTGCTTATTTTCTGTTTGAACATGTTTTATCTACACTTCTGTTAAAATGTAATAATCACTTATTCTTCTGTTGTTTGTATACTTTACATTAGTTTTTAATGATACCACAAATTTGGGTGTCAATCCGATACCAAGTAGTTACAGGATCATACATTGGTCATATTCAAAGTCCTCATGTGTCCAGGGACGTATTTATTATTGTATTGGATAAGAACTTGTCTCCAAACTTTTGGCCGGTACTATAGATGCCGTCATTGTCTTACTATGATATTTTTTACCATAACAGGGTAAAAGTACCTCATCCTACAATTTTACTGGGGTGACCCATTAAAAGTTTCCCAGCACAAGACAAAGACATCACACACACACACACACACACACACACACACACACACACACACACTGAACCATCTTGTCTCTCCGTCCCTGCAGCGTCGCATTATCAAAGTATCTGAACAGTGTCCATGTTATCTGACTCTGTCTCCTGGGAGCAGCAGAGCACATAGCGCACTTATCAACACACACACACACACACACACACACACACGTATGACTAAAGTGAGTGAGGATCAAAGGTTAATCATGTCTTTTCATCAGTTGCACCACCCTCGCTTCTATCTGTCCTCCTCCTGTCTAATGATGCTTTCTCTATGTGTGTGTGTGTGTGTGTGTGTGTGTGTGTGTGTGTGTGTGTGTGTGTGTGTGTGTGTGTGTGTGTGTGTGTGTGTGTGTGTGTGTGTTCTTGTATTCCTACCCTTCTTGAGACATCAACAAGGAAAAGTACCTTCCATATGAGGACCGAAATCATGGTCCCAATACGGAAAACCATTGCATCTAATAGAGAATGTCTCATTTGCACCCCTGGTGGTGAAATCTATCAAAATTAGGGTGTTCCCAAAAAGGAGGGATTTTTTTTTAATTGACTGTGTGTCGTTTTTAAAAGTGCTCCCCCTCTGGTCAAAATATGAAATAACAAGTGTGTGTGTGAAAATTTTAAGTGCTTCTCATGTGGCCAACATATGAAATAACAAGTGTGGGTAAGAAATTGAAATGCGTCCCCTTTGGCCACAATTTACAACAACAACAACAACAACAACAACAAAAATATATATATATATATATATATATATATATATATATATATATATATATATGTATATTTATATATATATGTTTATATATATATATATACATATATATATATATGTATATATATATATATATATATATATATATATATGTATATACTGAGACATACTGTAATAACTTGAAGTAAATAATGAAGATTAAAAACCAAACAAACAAAAAATTCAAAAAAATATAAAATACAATTCAGATTTTTGTCACAATATTGCCAATTTTTTTTTGTTCTTGTAAAATAGTGACTTTTTTTGTTAGTCATAATTTTGCCAAGTAAAATTCCGATTATTACTGTAATGCCAAAATTTTAAAGTTTTCTTATAAAATTGTGACTTTTGTCGAGTAAATTTACGACTCTTTTCATAAAATTGTCAATATGTTAAGCTTTTCTTGTAAAGCTGTGACTGTATTTGGGTAATAGTCCAACTTTTATCAATATATTGCACAAATGTTCAGTTTTTCTCATAAAAATTTGACATGCGTTGAGTAAAATTACGGCTTTTGTTATAATACTGCCAAAATTATAAGTTTTTCTTGAGAAATTGTGACCTTTTTCTTGTGAAATTCCAAATTATTTTTCACAACAAGCTTTTTTTATATTTGCATGGTATGTATATATTAATAATGTTGTAAATACACATCTTTATATATCTAGAAAGGGTGGTCCTAAAGAGGTAGGCATTTTTCGGAGGTCTCAAGAAGATGACAAATACAAGAATGTGCGTGTGTGTGTGCGTGCGTGTTCTTGTATTTCTACCCTTCTTGAGACACCAACAAGGAAAACTGCCTTCCATATGAGGAGGTGTGAACAAGTTATGACATATATCATGGTCCCAATACAGAAAACCATTGCATCTAATAGAGAATGTCTCATTTGCACCCCTGGTGGTGAAATCTATCACAATTAGGGTGGTCCCAAAAAGGAGGGATTTATCGAATTGACTGTGTGTCGTTTTTAAAAGTGTTCCACCTCTGGTCAACATATGAAATAACAAGTGTGTGTAAAAAATTGTAAGTGCTCCCCCTCTGGCCAACATATGAAATAACAAGTGTGTGTAAGAAATTTAAATGCGCCCCAATTTATAAAACAAATTAAATAAATATGTATATAGAGACATACTGTAATAACTTGAAGTAAATAATGAAGATTAAAAACCAATTACAGACAAAAAAATATCAAATAAAATTCCGACTTTAATCACTATATTGCCATTTTTTTTGTTTTGTTCTTGTAAAACATTTTTTGAGTAAAATTCCGATTATTATTATAATATTGCCAACATTTTAAAGTTTTCTTATAAAATTGTGACTTTTGTCGAGTAAAATTACGACTCTTTTCATAAAATTGTCAATATGTTAAGCTTTTCTTGTAAAGCTGCGACTGTATTTGGGTAATAGTCCAACTTTTATCATTATATTGCACAAATGTTCAGTTTTTCTCATAAAAATTTGACATGCGTTGAGTAAAATTACGGCTTTTATTATAATATAATATTATTATATATAATGACAAAATGATACGTTTTTCTTGAGAAATTGTGACCTTTTTCTTGTGAAATTCCAAATTATTTTTCACAACAAGCTTTTTTATATTTGCATAGTATGTATATATTATTAATGTAAATACACATCTTTATATATCTAGAAAGGGTGGTCCTCAAGAGGTTGGCATTTTTTGGAGGTCTCAAGAAGGTAACAAATACAAGAGTGTGTGTGTGTGTGTGTGTGTGTGTGTGTGTGTGTGTGTGTGTGTGTGTGTGTGTGTGTGTGTGTGTGTGTGTGTGTGTGTTGGACATTTACAAAGAGCTCTCTGCGTGCATGAAGTAAATAAACATTTCATTCCCCCTCTGTCCTACATTGTTTCCTTTTTGCCTTTTTCTTCTTGTGGAACTCATCTGTGTTTGTGTTCGCTGATTTAACGTCCGCCCAGTGTCGTAACTGCCGCCATTAAACGTGATTCACGCACCGTTTCAACTCGGCCTAAAGCCTGCATTATGCCTCTGCGTAGTCGCTGTGCCGTCCCCTCAAACGCGGCAGAGGCAAAAGACGTGGCTTGCAATTTTCCACCAAAACACAAGGGGCAGTATTTTCCTGAGTTTTAGCAACTGCAACTCTTGTTGACTAGCTGTTTAACTTGTGTGTCGTAGTAGTGAACAATGGCGACTGAAAGGACATTCAAATGCTTGTGGAAGTTGAAATTAATTGATGTCACTTTTATTAGACTTAGACTTAGACAAACTTTATTGATCCACAAGGGAAATTGTTCCACACAGTAGCTCAGCTTCAAAGGATGGAAAGGGTAAGGATGGAGAGGATAATGCAGGTATTAAGTACAAACCCCGTTTCCATATGAATTGGGAAATTGTGTTAGATGTAAATATAAACGGAATACAATGATTTGCAAATCCTTTTCAACCCATATTCAGTTGAATGCACTACAAAGACAAGATATTTGATGTTCAAACTCATAAACTTTTTTTTTTTTTTGCAAATAATAATTAACTTAGAATTTCATGGCTGCAACACGTGCCAAAGTAGTTGGGAAAGGGCATGTTCACCACTGTGTTGCATGGCATTTCCTTTTAACAATACTCAGTAAACGTTTGGGAACTGAAGAGACACATTTTTTAAGCTTCTCAGGTGGAATTCTTTCCCATTCTTGCTTGATGTACAGCTTAAGTTGTTCAACAGTCCGGGTCTCCATTGTGGTATTTTAGGCTTCATAATGCGCCACACATTTTCAATGGGAGACAGGTCTGGACTACAGGCAGGCCAGTCTAGTACCCGCACTCTTTTACTATGAAGCCACGTTGATGTAACACGTGGCTTGGCATTGTCTTGCTGAAATAAGCAGGGGCGTCCATGGTAACGTTGCTTGGATGGCAACATATTTTGATCCAAAACCTGTATGTACCTTTCAGCATTAATGGCGCCTTCACAGATGTGTAAGTTACCCATGTCTTGGGCACTAATACACCCCCATACCATCACACATGCTGGCTTTTCAACTTTGCACCTATAACAATCCGGATGGTTCTTTTCCTCTTTGGTCCTCAGGACACGACGTCCACAGTTTCCAAAAACAATTTGAAATGTGGACTCGTCAGACCACAGAACACTTTTCCACTTTGTATCAGTCCATATTAGATTAGCTCAGGCCCAGCGAAGCCGACTGCGTTTCTGGGTGTTGTTGATAAACAGTTTTCGCCTTGCATAGGAGAGTTTTGACTTGCCCTAGTGACCAACTGTAGTTACTGACAGTGGGTTTCTGAAGTGTTCCTGAGCCCATGTGGTGATATCATTTACACATTGATGTCACTTGTTGATGCAGTACAGCCTGAGGGATCGAAGGTCACGGGCTTAGCTGCTTACGTGCAGTGATTTCTCCAGATTCTCTGAACCCTTTGATGATATTACGGACCGTAGATGGTGAAATCCCTAAATTCCTTGCAATAACTGGTTGAGAAAGGTTTTTCTTAAACTGTTCAACAATTTGCTCACGCATTTGTTGACAAAGTGGTGACTCTCGCCCCATCCTTGTTTGTGAATGACTGAGCATTTCATGGAATCTACTTTTATACCCAATCATGGCACCCACCTGTTCCCAATTTGCCTGTTCACCTGTGGGATGTTCCAAATAAGTGTTTGATGAGCATTCCTCAACTTTATCAGTATTTATTGCCACCTTTCCCAACTTCTTTGTCACCTGTTGCTGGCATCAAATTCTGAAGTTAATGATTATTTGCAAAAAAAAAAAATGTTTATCAGTTTGAACATCAAATATGTTGTCTTTGTAGCATATTCAATTGAATATGGGTTGAAAATGATTTGCAAATCTTTGTATTCCGTTTATATTTACATCTAACACAATTTCCCAACTCATATGGAAACGGGGTTTGTAGACAAAAAATGTACCATAGTAGCAATATAACATATATGTTGTGTTTTTCACGTCAAGCTTCGCCGGAGGATTTGACATCTCTAATTCCAGTAGCATGTCATAGTTTTACGTTGTTTTTGTAATAAATTCTCCTTTTTTTTTCACAAAAAATATAATTTACGATTTTGCACGAAATACTTTTTAAAGAAACCATTGAATACAAATTATAAAGATAATTCAAAACAAGGGCTTCTTTTATTTGATCAAAAACTAGTAGTTTGAAATAACACTGCATAGACTGCGTCTTACTCTTGGCTAGTGTTGTCCCGATACCAATATTTTGGTACTGGTACCAAAATGTATTTCGATACTTTTCGGTACTTTTCTAAATAAAGGGGACCACAAAAAAAATGCATTATTGGCTTTGTTTTAACAAAAAAATCTCACGCCACATTAAACAAATGTTTCTTATTGCAAGTTTGTCCTTAAATACAATAGTGAACATACAAGACAACTTGTCTTTTAGTAGTAAGTAAACAAACAAAGGATCCTAATTTAGTCTGCTGACATATGCAGTAACATATTGTGACATTTATCATTCTATTATTTTGTCAACATTATTAAGGACAAGTGGTAGAAAATGAATGATTAATCTACTTGTTCATTTACTGTTAATATCTGCTTACTTTCTCTTTGAACATGTTCTATCTACACTTCTGTTCAAATGTAATAATCACTTATTCTTCTGTTGTTTCAGTGCTGTACATTAGTTTTGTTCCACGCCTGTTGCTGCAAAACCAAAGTACTGCCAACACTTTTCTTTTCATTGGAACAAACGCCTCGCTCTCATTAGCATTAGCCATGTTTTGTTATGTGTGCCGCTAAAGAAGTAAGTTGACGGCGCAAGCTACGGAAGCTCCTGAGGGGCAAAAAGTATGCAAGAGGAGAAAAGATTTGATTTTTTAATTTTTGAAATCGTCTGCAACAAAAAAATCGAAAATATTGATAAAATGTATGTAGCGCCCAGGCCTATGTTTTTGTTTTGTTTACACTTTGTTTGTGTTTGAGAATGAAAGGAAAGAGGGGATTCAGCCTCCCGCCACATTTTTTGGGAGCCCTAACTGACTGAAACAGGAAGTGCTTATTTATTTCCCCACCCTCGGCACCCAGAAACGGAGAGTTTTGAAATGGGGTCAGGGCTGTGAAAGGACTCAACTTGAGCTGCAATACAAACCAGCTGCAGGTTTTCATGATTTTGAAACAAATTTTGTAAAATTATCATTTTTAGCTGCGTAAGCATCGCCGTATGCGGAGGAATGCTGACAAGAGATGTCCGATAATGTCTTTTTTGCCGATATTTCGATATTGTCCAACTCTTAATTACCGATTCCGATATCAACCGATACCGATATATACAGTCGTGGAATTAAAACATGATTATGCCTAATTTTGTTGTGATGCCCCGCTGGATGCATTAAACAATGTAACAAGGTTTTCCAAAATAAATCAACTTAAGTTATGGAAAAAAATGCCAACATGGCACTGCCATATTTATTATTGAAGTCACAAAGTGCATTATTTCTTTTAACATGCCTCAAAACAGCAGCTTGGAATTTGGGACATGCTTTCCCTGAGGAGGTTGAGGTGGGCGGGGTTGGGGGTTACGGGGTAGCGGGGGGTGTATATTGTAGCGTCCCGGAAGAGTTAGTGTTGCAAGGGGTTCTGGGTATTTGTTCTGTTGTGTTACGGTGCAGATGTTCTCCCGAAATGTGTTTGTCATTCTTGTTTGGTGTGGGTTCACAGTGTGGCGCATATTTGTAACAGTGTTAAAGTTGTTTATACGGCCACCCTCAGTGTGACCTGTATGGTTGTTGACCAAGTACGCCTTGCATTCACTTGTGTGTGCGAAAAAATGCCAACACGGCACTGCCATATTTATTATTGAAGTCACAAAGTGCTTTTTTTTTTTTTTAACATGCCTCAAAACAGCAGCTTGGAATTTGGGACATGCTCTCCCTGAGAGGACCCAGGACTACTCAGGACCTTCGTATTGTGAGGCACATGCACTAACCCCTGTACTACCGTGCTGCCCGTTAGGAAACATATTCATTTTTAAATTAGTGTGTTTATTTTAGCAAACATAATTGCATGTACACTTATTTTTCATCTATTATTTATGAGTTCCTTCTTATGTAGTATATTTGGTAGCACTTATTTTTCGGTAACACTTTAGTATGGAGAACATATTCACCATTAATTAGTTGCTTATTAACATGCAAATTACCATACCATACCATACCAACTTTATTTATAAAGCCCTTTAAAGACAAGCACAGTTGAAAAACAAAGGGCTGTACACCACAAAGAAATAGAGGCAAAGGACAGACTAAAAAAATAACATTTAAAACAGAAATAAAAATACACAATTAAAAAGCAAATATAAATTACCCTAAGAACAGTTTGTTGGATAAAAACAGTTTAAAAGTTAAAAACAGTTCAAAAAGTTAAAAGCTAAAAACAGTTCAAAGTCTCATGCTGGTAAATTAGTAACATATTGGCTCTTAATTAGTCATTATTAAGTACTTATTAATGCCTTATTCTGCATGGCCTTATTATACAACAAGTAAGCCATTAACTAAGAGTCTTCCCTCAATAACCTCAGAATTATTGCTTATTAGTAACCCTGACCCTCATGTGTTCCTCTAGTGTCCAAATAACTCTAAATTAAATTTTTGTTACTTAGAATATGTTCCCCATACTAAAGTGTTACCTATTTTTCTAATCAACCTGACCTAAGCCCAAGGTGTTGTGTCACATAAATAATAATATTTGTAAATAACACATTTTCTATTGTCTTTATTGTGTGACATCGCTAACCACTGTCCTGGCATGCATATTACATCACGTTCTGTTCCAGTCTAAACAACAAAAACCACAAAGTGTAGTATTTGTGTGTGCATGTTTCTTTTGCTCCCAGTTAGAATGGAGTATGTATTAGTGAAATGCATGAAAGCCTGGCTGGACCACAACCGGCCAGCTATGACCCCAGCAGTGGGCTGGGCCTGGAGCAAGGCTTCTTCCCCCAAGGCTCTTCATTAGCACAGTCATGTGAAAGCGCAGCAGTCGGGCCTCTCTGGAGGCCGTGTGTCTTATCACATTATCTTGCTTGGCAGTGTGCGTTTGTACTTGAACGTTTGCCATCAGATCAAGCGCACTTGTAGCACTTAAGATGTCAGATTTGTGTGAATTCTGCAGAATCCAGCGATCTACTCTTTCAGCCTGAGTCATCTCTTTTGGAACTTTGGCAGATTTTTTTTTGGGTTGAAATGGTGGACTTGTCTATAGATATTTGTGGACGAGCTTGTAATTTTAGAGAGTGAGCGAACTGCATTCAGTATGTGGTATTTAGCACTTTAGCTCCGGGATATTCATATTTATCTCTGTACCATGGTTTAAAACAGTGGTGTCAAAGTCATGTCCCCATTTGATTAGTATTAGAACCGGCCCGCAGGCCACAGCCTCCTGCTGCTGTTTTGCACGCACCAATACTCCATCAGTGTTGGCACTAGGAATTTTTGAAAATGCGGTCCCAGGGACCCCATTAAGTCATAAAAATGTGATCCCACTTTTTTGTAAACGTTTTGAAATGATAAATGTATGCATTATCCTGTTATATCTCACATTCTATATTGTGTTTTGGAAAAAGGTTGTCATAAACGTTACTTAATTCATTAAAAAAATAATACAAAAGAAAACTAGTGTGTCGTGAGATACAGTCTGGTGTGCCGTGGGAGATTATCTAATTTCACCTATTTGGGTTAAAAATATGTTTTGCAAACCAGTAATTATAGTCTGCAAATGATGTGTTGTTGTTGAGTGTCGGTGCAGAGTAACCATGTAATACTCTTCCATATCAGTAGGTGGCAGCCGGTAGCTAATTGCTTTGTAGATGTCGGAAACAGCGGGAGGCAGCGTGCAGGTAAAAATGTGACTAATGCTTAAACCAAAAATAAACAAAAGGTGAGTGCACCTAAGAAAATGCATTGAAACTTAGGGAAGGCTATGCAGAACGAAACTAAAACTGAACTGGTTACAAAGTAAACAAAAACGGAATGCTGGACGACAGCAAAGACTTACTGTGGAGCAAAGACGGCGTCCATGATGTACATCCGAACATGACATGACAATCAACAATGTCCCCACAAAGAAGGATGAAAACAACTAAAATATTCTTGATTGCTAAAACAAATTAGATGCGGGAAATATCACTCAACATGAAACTGCTACAGGAAAATACCAAAAAAAAAACAGGAAAAGCCACCAAAATAGGAGCGCAGGACAAGAACTAAAACACTACACACAGGAAACCAGCATAAAACTTAAAATAAGTCAGGGCGTGATGTGACAGGTGGTGACAGTACACCTACTTTGAGACAAGAGCTGTAGTGATGCATGCTTGGTTATGGTTGAAAGTCATATCCAACAATTGCGACAACGACTTTTTACTGTCAACTGAGTTCCTTTTTTTAATGATTTCTGCTGTTGGTGTGCCTCCGGATTTTTTCAACGCAAAAATTGTGCCTTGGCTCAAAAAAGGTTGAAAAACACTGGCCTAAACTTTACCACTGCCGGTATTTTTTTCTATATTTTTATTGTAATATTTTCAGAATGTGTTTGTTCTATTTTTGGCCAAAGTAAGACAAAGAAAACAATCTGAAGTTGTCTTTATTTTTTTGTTTTAATGTCATGATTTTATTAGTCCGGCCCGCGTGTGCACAGATTTTCCTCCATGCGGCCCCTGAGCTAAAATGAGTTTGAAACCCCTGGTTTGAAAGTACATTTCACTCCGCAGGCGGAGCTCGGGAGTAAAACAAAAACAAGACATTTTATGTTTTTTATGCTTCAGCATCCTCAAATAATACATTTACATGTCGCTATTATATACTGAAAAACAACATTTCTGGATGGATTTACAGTACAGACACACCTTATCATTCAATGCGTTTTTCTTTATTTATACCAATATTTTGGTACCGGTACCAAAATGTATTTCGATACTTTTCTAAAAAATAAAAAAAAAAAAAAAAAAAAGGGGACCACAAAAATATATCATTATTGGCTTTATTCATACTTGCCAACCTTGAGACCTCCGATTTCGGGAGGTGGGGGGTTGGGGGCGGGGCGTGGTTGGGGGCGTGGTTAAGAGGGGAGGAGTATATTTACAGCTAGAATTCACTAAGTCAAGTATTTCATATTATATATATATATATATATATATATATATATACACATACATACATATATACATACATATATATATATATATATATATATATATATATATATATATATATATATATATATATATATATACAAGAAATACTTGACTTTCAGTGAATTCTAGCTATAAATATATATTTCTTTTATTATATATATATATATATATATATATATATATATATATATATATATATATATATATATATATATATATATAATAAATACTTGAATTTCAGTGTTCATTTATTTACACATATACACACAGATAACACTCATCTACTCATTGTTGAGTCAAGGGTTGAATTGTCCATCCTTGTTCTATTCTCTGTCACTATTTTTCTAACCATGCTAATGATGCATTGCTGTGTGGTACGCACAAAAGTGCTTTCATCAAATGCACTAGATGGCAGTATTGTCCTGTTTAAGAGTGTCACAACATTGCTGTTTACGACAGACAAACTGCTTCACGGTAGACGTGACTGCTGTTGTTGTGTGTTGTTGCCGTGCTGGGTCTGGGAGGACGTTAATGAAACTGCCTAACAATAAACCCACATAAGAATCCAAGAACTCGCCCTCTATCATTCTACAGTTATAACGTGATTGGGCAGGTACGCTGTTTATTTTGTGGGAAAGCGGACTCAGGTCCATGCGGACCTGAGTCCAGGCCTGAATTTCGGGAGATTTTCAGGAGAAAATTTGTCCCGGGAGGTTTTCGGGAGAGGCGCTGAATTTCGGGAGTCTCCCGGAAAATCCGTGAGGGTTGGCAAGTATGGCTTTATTTGAACAAAAAATCTTAGCGTACATAAAACATATGTTTCTTATTGCAATCGAAGAACAACGTCCTTAAATAAAATAGTGAACATACTAGACAACTTGTCTTTTAGTAGTAAGTAAACAAACAAAGGCTCCTAATTAACACTGACATATGCAGTAACATATTGTGACATACTTTTTAGAAGCGGTATAGTACCGAATATGATTAATTAGTATCGCGGTACTATACTAATACTGGTATACCGTACAACCCTAATATGACATTAGTTTAAGTTGATAAAAACATCTTAAATGTCTCTCTTGCCACAAGATAGCATTACAAGTAGCCAAAGTCTACACAGGGTGCCTTTAAAGAAGGGGTCTTCAACGTTGTCCAGGCCAAGGACCCTCAAACGGTTGCAGCTCCGACTTACATATCTTGCGAAAAAAAATGGTGTTTTAAATTAAACTGGTCATAAAGCTACCTTGATATTGTGCCCCCCAGGGCAGCTGTTGGCTCACAAATGTAGCTTACCACCATCAAAGTGTGAATGTGGAGTGAATGAATGAGGGGTTCTCACTTCTCTCTGAGCGCTTTGAGTGTGTAGTGTCATCAATGCACTATATCAATCTAATTCATTATTATTATCCTTAATAATTAGCTTGCAACTAGCGCATTAATCCCTGGCAATCATAAATAAATCTTTCAGCACATACACAATGTTGACATTTATAGGAATACTTTGACAAAGACGGGGAAAACATGCTACTGGCGATACGGCGCCTGCAACAGCAACAAACATGGCAGTAGACACCATGTTAAATCATGAAATGCAACCTTACCCGAGCAAAAACGATACATATTTTTCCAGGAGAGTCTTGATACCAATTTCCTTGACCCAGCCACACACTAAGAAGTTGTAGACTTCCATGCTTTTCCAAGTTTCCATCTGTTTTGTTGTGTAGAACGATGTCTGGAGCACAATAGTTCAATATGTCTGGGATTTCCACTGGAGGATAATCCTTGATATCACTCGACAAATCTTTTTTTTATGTAAGTAAAGAGATTTATTCCATTGCATAGTTCGACTTTTTTGCTCATATCTGCTTTTTGCATCAAGATCTTGCCCTTGCGTATTTAGATAGTTTTCACTCTGCTGTACAACAGCCATCTTGGCTTGGTTGACCACTGGTTTTCACTTCCGGGAAGAAGTCACGTGTTGGAGTACAAGCAATACACAACCCCGCAGTGTGTTGGAACAATGTTAAGGTGTATTTAAAAACATTTTCATTTGTGGAAAAATAACATGCACTATATTGCCAAATGTATTTGGCCACCCATCCAAGTGATCAGAATCAGGTGTCCTAATCACTTGGCCCGGCCACAGGTGTATACAATCAAGCACTTAGGCATGGAGACATGGGCCGCTCTCAGTGATTTCCAGCGTGGAACTGTCATAGGATGCCACCTGTGCAACAAATCCAGTCGTGAAATTTCCTCGCTTCTAAATAATACAAAATCAACTGTCTGCTTTATTATAAGAAAATGGAAGAGTTTGGGAACAACAGCAACTCAGCCACCAGGTGGTTGGCCACGTAAACTGACAGAGAGGGGTCATTGGATGCTGAAGTGCATAGTGCAAAGACTTTCTGCACAGTCAGTTGCTACAGAGCTCCAAACTTCACGTGACCTTCCAATTAGCCCACGTACAGTACGCAGAGAGCTTCATGGAATGGGTTTCCATGGCCGAGCGGATGCATCTAAGCCATACATCATCAAGTCCAATGCAAAATGTCGGATGCGGTGGTGTAAAGCACGTCACCACTGGACTCTAGAGCAGTGGAGACGCCTTCTCTGGAGTGATGAATCACGCTTTTCCATCTGGCAATCTGATGGACGAGTCTGGGTTTGGAGGTTGCCAGGAGAACGCTACATTTCGGACTGCATTGTATGAAATTTGGTGGAGGAGGTGTGGTGTGGTGTGGTGTGGGGTTGTTTTTCAGGAGTTGGCCTTGGCCCCTTAGTTCCAGTGAAAGGAACATTGAATGCTCCAGAATAAATGATAAAATAAATGATAAATGGGTTATACTTGTATAGCGCTTTTCTACCTTCAAGGTACTCAAAGCGCTTTGACAGTATTTCCACATTCACCCATTCACACACACATTCACACACTGATGGCGGGAGCTGCCATGCAAGGCGCTAACCAGCAGCCATCAGGAGCAACGGGTGAAGTGTCTTGCCCAAAGACACAACGGACGTGACTAGGATGGTAGAAGGTGGGGATTGAACCCCAGTAACCAGCAACCCTCCGATTGCTGGCACGGCCACTCTACCAACTTCGCCACGCCATCCCAAATACCAAAATAATACCAAATAATAATAATACCAAATAGAATACCAAAACATGTTGGACAATTCCATGCTCCCAACCTTGTGGGAACAGTTTGGAGCGGGCCTCTTCCTTATCCAACATGACTGTGCACCAGTGCACAAAGCAAGGTCCATAAAGACATGGATGACAGAGTCTGGTGTGGATGAACTTGACTGGCCTGCACAGAGTCCTGACCTGAACCGGATAGAACACCTTTGGGATGAATTAGAACGAGAGACTGAGAGCCAGACCTTCTCGACCAACATCAGTGTGTGACCTCACCAATGCGCTTTTGGAAGAATGGTGGAAAATTCCTATAAACACACTCCGCAACCTTGTGGACAGCCTTCCCAGAAGAGTTGAAGATGTAATAGCTGCAAAAGGTGGACCGACATCATATTGAACCCTCAGGGTTAGGAATGGGATGGCACTTCAAGTTCATATGTGAGTCAAGGCAGGTGGCCAAATACTTTTGGCAATATAGTGTATGTGAAAAAGTCCAACGCCTTGTGGTTAGAGTGTCCGCCCTGAGTTCAAACCCCGGCCGAGTCATACCAAAGACTATAAAAATGGGACCCGTTACCTCCCTGCTTGGCACTCAGTATCAAGAGTTGGAATTGGGGGTTAAATCACCAAAATTATTCCCGGGCGCGGCCACCACTGCTGCTCACTGCTCCTCTCACCTCCCAGGGGGTGAACAAGTGGATGGGTCAAATGCAGAGGACACATTTCACCACACCCAGTGTGTGTGTGACAATCATTGGTACTTTAACTTAACTTTAACTCAACTAAATATTTTACGACCCCCACCTGCAGTACCTCCACAGACCCCAAGGGGTCACCGTTGAAGACCACTGCTTTTTAAAGTGTCTTGTGCCTCAGCACTTTTGTGTTTCCCGTGCCTGGGCTTTCCAAAGAGAATACCTGTTGACTTAATTCATGCAGACACAGCCTTTACTGCCAGTCTCAGCTTTGGCCTCGTAAAAAACGGCAAAACCTAAATGGGAAGCAGCCGTCAGCGATGTTATTAATCGCGCCGTCGTGCGTTGACGTGTAGCGAGCTGGAGAATTTCACTTTGGAGCAGCTTTTATTCATTTTGGCATCTTGGGTACTGGATAAAAGGGGGGGGTTGGATTTAGACACAGTATAAAGCATTCTGTCTGTTTGTGTGTTGCGGCCAAAGGCGTCCTGTGAAAGTCAGATGGAGTCCAGTCTGCCCGCGCAGCCAAGCTTGCAGGCCCGTCATTTGTCGTGCGAGTGACCGCACCTTCCAGATGTGGTGTGCTTTTGCTCAAACCAGCTTGTCGCACAGCCAGCCGTGCTGCGAGTTAGCAAAAGAAATATGGCGAAGGAACAATGAGCGCATCAAAGATCAATGGTGGCAGAACAAAGCGGGACTAAATGATGTGTCTGCCGTCACTTGACTCCCGTGTCTTTTCGACATTAGTTTCAGCTTTATTGGCCTTTTGTTCTCCTTGCATATGCAGCGCGTTTGTTTGCTTTTGCCGCACGGAAAGTTGAACCCGTGTCGCCAAGGAGTTATGTTTTTTCTGTGCGGAGAGAGAAAAAGGAAAACCAACCCGGCCAATTTTCACAAAGCGTGGAGGAAAGGGTGGAGAAGGACATTAAAATTCTAGAGGGCAGATCTAGGACATTTGGCATTCTAATTTTTTTTTTTTTTTTGGAGTATTTCGCAGAGCTCGGCCCAACTTTGAGAGGTTAAAACTGGAGGACGTAGAGGAGGAGGAGGAAAGGGGACTGTGTTTTTAGCAGGTTTTTGGTGCCTCAACATCTGGGCCGCAACCTCCCTGCTGTTTGAAAAAAAAAAAAAGAAAGAAAAAACGATGCTTATTCCCCTCAGGAGAGCGAGAAAACACAGCACAGTTCTGCTGGCTGTGGTCTGTTTTTACATTGGGGGGGTTGCATTTATCATAAACTGTGGATTGGATAGTTGTGCAACAGTGCATCCTAGTGGCCTAAATGGAAATTGCATCAGTAAAGGACAATCATTTCCACCACACTTTTAGACACTTCACTGTCGACCAATGGTGTCAAACTCGTTTTTATTGAGGGCCACATTGCACTTCATATGTATGTATGTATGGATATATATATATATATATATATATATATATATATGTGTGTGTGTGTGTGTGTGTGTGTGTGTGTAAGGTTGATTGGCAACACAAAATTGGCCCTAGTGTGTGAATGTGAGTGTGAATGTTGTCTGTCTGTCTTGGCCCTGTGATGAGGTGGCGACTTGTCCAGGGTGTACCCCGCCTTCCGCCCGAATGCAGATGAGCGGTAGAAAATGGATGGATGGATGGATGTGTGTAAGTATGTGTGTGTGTGTGTATATATATATATATATATTGATTAGGGCTGCGAATTTTTGGGTGTCCCACGATTCGATTCAATATCGATTCTTGGGGTCACGATTCGATTTAAAATCGATTTTTTTTTTTTTTTTTTTTTTTTTTTTTTTTTCTCGATTCAACGCGATTCTCGATTCAAAAACGATATTTTCCCGATTCAAAACGATTCTCTATTCATTCAATACATAGGATTTCAGCAGGATCTACCCCAGTCTGCTGACATGCAAGCAGAGTAGTGGATTTTTGTAAAAAGCTTTTATAATTGTAAAGGACAATGTTTTATCAACTGATTGCAATAATGTACATTTATTTTAACTATTAAATGAACCAAAAATATGACTTATTTTATCTTTGTGAAAATATTGGACACAGTGTGTTGTCAAGCTTATGAGATGCGATGCAAGTGTAAGCCACTGTGACACTATTGTTCTTTTTTTTTTTTTTTTTATAAATGTCTAATGATAATGTCAATGAGAGATTTTTAATCACTGCTATGTTGAAATTGTAACTAATATTGATACTGTTGTTGATAATATTCATTTTTCTTTCACTACTTTTGGTTTGTTCTGTGTCGTGTTTGTGTCCTCTCAATTGCTCTGTTTATTGCAGTTCTGAGTGTTGCTGGGTCGGGTTTGGTTTTGGAATTGGATTGCATTATTATGGTATTGCTGTGTTTTGTTTTGTTGGATTGATTAATGAAAAATAATAATAATAATAATAAATTAATAAAAATAAATTAAAAATCGATTTTTTTTAAAATGAGAATCGATTCTGAATCGCACAACGTGAGAATCGCGATTCGAATTATAATTGATTTTTTCCCACACCCCTAATATATATATATATATATATGTATGTATGTACAGTACAGGCCAAACGTTTGGACACACCTTCTCATTTCAACGCGTTTTCTTTATTTTTATGACTATTTACATTGTAGATTGTCACTGAAGGCATCAAAACTATGACACCTGTAAAGTTAAACTCTTTAAGTGACTACTTCTTGAAGATAATCGATAGAATGCCAAGGGTGTGCAAAACAGTAATCAGAGCAAAGAGTGACTATTTTGAAGAAACTCGAATATAAAACATGTTTTCAGTTATTTCACCTTTTTTGTTAAGTACATAACTCCACATGTGTTCATTCATAGTTTTGATGCCTTCAGTGACAATCTACAATGTAAATATGTGTGTGTGTATATATATATATATATATATATATATATATATATATATATATATATATATATATATATAAAATGAATTTTCCTATGCTTTTTATTATTTTATATTTTTTATGTACACTGAAAAAAAACTACATTTTACAGTGAAGAAAAACCTGGCAACTCAGTCACCAAAATTGTACTGTAAAATATACAGTGTTTTTTATGGCATATAACGGTAAATGGAAAAACAGTACCACTGTTTTTGGGGGGGTTTTTTACGGAAAAAAACTGTCAGCTTAGTCGCCAGAATTTTATTGTAAAATGTACGATGGTTTTCACAACATTTTACTGTAGATAGAAAAAAAAACATTAAGACTTTTTTTTTATTATTATTCTGGCAAATGAGCTGGCAGTTTTTTACTGTAAGAAATGTGGTACAGTTTTACCATTTACAGTAATAGACTGTAAAATCAACAACCGTATACATGTAAGTAAAAAAAACTGGCAGCTCAGTCGACAGGATTTTACCGTAAAAAACAATGGTAGGGTTTTTGTCAATTTACAGTAATATGCTGTAAAGATGTTACTGTAAAGATGATTTTTACAGTGTACAATTTGATAAATATCTTGCGTTGATATCCTAAGTCAAGCAGATATTTAGGTATTGGTTTTAATTTTGACAAAAAAATATGTGGAAAGTATGCTTTTATTCATATTTGTTGCAATATTGGATAATATTAAAGTTTAAAATGTATGCCATTTCATGCAGTACATATATTTGTCCTGTCAAAATGGAAAGAAGCAATACATTTGGTCATAAAAGATAAGATGCTTTATTATTGACGTATATATTATTTCCAGGCGTTCACAAGCCTTATAAAATGATGTGGCGGACCACATCTGGCCCTTTTTAATACCTGTGCTGTAGACACATTACAGTAGGCGGGGGTCTCTTCACTACTCTTTACCTTTTGCTTATTAAACATGCTGAAGCCAACTGAACATAGGCCAAACTATGGTCAATAGTTCAATACAATTAAGAAAAACAGAAAATTGTTAAATTAGTATTAACATCATAGCCTATTGTAAAATGTTCCAACAATATTTAAAGTGGATTTTCCCGCTGACTAACAGAGCATTTCTTCAAGTCCTGTATAAAAGATATAGCAGTTATAAATAACAGACAGAGACAAATTAATAACGTATGAAATGACAGAAAACATAAAAATCACTGAGTGTGACAGCAAGGAGGACAAGTGTGATGATAACCAGGGAGCTTGAAATTTGACATATTGAAATATAGGAAGGAGTCAGCAATACAAAAAATGCATTAACTACTAATAACACAAATTAAACAGACGCTATATATCTATTGTACTCTTTAAACTTTTGAGCATCCTCAAAGGGTGATTAGTTTTACTTGATTTTAGTTCTATTATACAGTAGTTAACTCTTCTTTATACTAGTGTTGTCTCGATACCGGTACCAAAAATGTATTTCGATATTTTTCGGTACTTTTCGATACTTTTCTAAATAAAGGGGACCACAAAAAAAATGCACTATTGGCTTTATTGTAACAAAAAATCTTAGGGAACATTAAACATATGTTTCTTATTGCAAGTTGGTCCTTAAATAAAATAGTGAACATACAAGACAACTTGTATTTTATTAGTAGGTAAGCAAACAAAGGCTCCTAATTTAGTCTGCTGACATATGCAGTAACATATTGTGTCATTTATCTACCTATTATTTTGTCAACATTTTTAAGGACAATTGGTAGAAAATGAATTATTAATCTACTTGTTCATTTACTGTTAATATCTGCTTACTTTCTCTTTTAACATGTTCTGTCTTTACTTCTGTTAAAATGTAATAATCACTTATTCTTCTGTTTGGATACTTTACATTAGTTTTGGATGATACCACAAATGTCGGTATCAATCCGATACCAAGTCGCTACAGGATCATACATTGGTCATATTCAAAGTCCTCATGTGTCCAGGGACATATTTCCGGACTTTATAAACATAATACAAATAAAGAAGATGTTGTGATGACAAAAAATATAGACGTAATCAAAATAGTATCGACTCGATACGCTCCTGTGCTTGGTATCATTACAGTGGATGTTAGGTGTAGATCCACCAATGGCGTTTGTTTACATTTTGATGCCGGTGAGCTACGCTGTGTAGTGAAGCATGTTTAGCTATTCCTCGTCCTGCAGGGATGATACTTGTAAGAAACGTACTTTATTTGTCGCCATGGAGACCAGGATTAGTGATTTAGAAGTAGCTAAAACACTGCCGCCGCCGGCTGGCCGCTAGCTAGCTAGCCATGTCTTAAAGCACCTCTTCCTGAGGGTGTTTCAGTGTTACAGCTTTTCTGTCGACACGCGTTGTCTGTTTGTAAGTACTCCGTGATTGTGTGCTGCCGAACATGCTCCTCTGCTCGTAAACCAGCAATGACACGACGAAACGATGACGGTGGGTTGGGTAACTGATACTTTTTAGAGGCAGTATAGTACCGAATATGATTCATTAGTATTGCGGTACTATAGTAATAGCGGTATACCGTACAACCCTACTTTATACTATTAAAACGTAACAGACTGTTGAATGGTAGACACACTTTCACCCTGGAACATATTAATTCACTTTACATTTAATTTAAAAAATGTTTTCTTTTTTGTTTTGTTTTTTGTTTTGTTTTTTCTTGTGCGGCCCGGTACCGGTCCGCGGACCGATTGGTACCGGGCCGCACAAGTAAAAAACAAAAAAGGAAAAAAAAATGTTTGTATTGATATACATTGATATATAGTGTATATATTGTGTTTTTATGTTGATTTAATTTAAAATATATATTTTTTTTTTTTTTTTCTTGTGCGGCCTGGTACCAAGAAAAAAAAAAAAATATATATATATATATATATATATATATATCCATCCATCCATCCATCCATCCATTTTCTACCGCTTATTCCCTTTTGGGGTCGCGGGGGGCGCTGGAGCCTATCTCAGCTACAATCGGGCGGAAGGCGGGGTACACCCTGGACAAGTCGCCACCTCATCGCATAATATATATATTATTTTTTTTTTTTTCTTTTTCTTTTTCTAATTAAATCAACATAAAAACACAATATATACAAAACATTTATTTTTTATTTTGTTTTTTTATTTTTCTAATTAAATCAACATAAAAACACAATACATACATTTTTTTATTTTTTTTTTCTTGTGCGGACCGATTGGTACCGGGCCGCACAAGAAAAAATAAATAAATAAATAAATACAATCATGTGTGCTTACGGACTGTATCCCTGCAGACTGTATTGATATACAATGATATATAGTGTATATATTGTGTTTTTATGTTGACTTAATTAAAAAATTAAAAAATTAAAAATTGGGGGTTTTTTTCTTTTTCTTTTTCTTTTTTTTTTTCTTGAGCGGACCGATTGGTACCGGGCCGCTTTTTAATTAAATCAACATAAAAACACAATATATACACTATATATCAATGTATATCAACACAGTCTGCAGGGATACAGTCTGTAAGCACACATGATTGTATTTCTTTATATTAAAAAAAAAAAAAATCAAAAAAAAAAAATCAACCCACCCCCAGTAACCCTCCCAATAAGAAGAAGAGCCTACAAATGATGCTCCCCCTCCATGTTTTATTGTAAAACGAAATCCCATGACATAAACCAGATGTTCTCGCCAAGCCAAATATGTTAGTGCTTACACAATATTTGCTTGGGAATTTGTGTTGGGGCCCTGATAATGCAACACAACCAGCGGTGACGAATAAAGAATGTTTGTCATTGTCACTTCATGGACACACACGTGAGACTTTTGAAATTAGTGGCAACTCTATGCAGCCTTGAATTTAAAAAAATAACGTTCATTTATCATCCATTTAAGACCTCAGTTCTAACTCCATACATTGTTGTTGTGTGACGTCCCCACTGTGTGTGTCCCACTGTGCAATGTTAATGCATTCTGCCGCTTGTGTGTAACTCAAGCCCGGCGTGTTGCTCCGAGCAACAAGCGCCACACATGTTCACGGGTTTCTTCTTGGAAAACAAACACACCAGAGGCCCCCTTTTTCTTGTCGGGACTGTCATAATAGGAGCTCTCTTTTCAAGACCCATTCGTTTGCGCCTGCTGCTAAATCATAACTTCCAGTCAAAGTCTGCGAATATATCACACTTTACGATTACATTTCTTAAAGCATCTTATTTTATGACGATAACTCAACTTGGTTACACTTTGGAGTAGTCAGTGTACAGCAGGGGTGTCAAACTCATTTTAGATCGGGGGCCACACTGCAAAAAATCAGTGTTCAAAAACAAGGGAAAAAAATACAAAAATGAGGGGTATTTTATTTGAACTAAGCAAAATTCTCTGCCAATAGAACAAGAAAATTCGGCTTGTCAACGCTTTCCAAAACAAGTAAAATTAGCTAACCTCAATGAACCCAAACATACCTTAAAATAAGTATAGTCTCACTAATAACAAGTGCACTATTCTTGGTAGAAAAAAAAAATATGAGACCTTTTTGCTCAAAATGTTGAAAAATATTCTTAAATTAAGTAAATGCTAGTGCCATTATCTTGACATAATGGTATGCGCTCGGCATTACATTTACTTATACTAAAAACAAATGTATTGTTCTTAATGGAAATTCAACAAGGCAACCGCTTGTTACTCTCGGGGTCTCCTAGCCGCTCAGGCAAATCATATTGTCTAAAAATGCATTTTTCCATGGATAACATGACATCATCACGCCAAGTGCGTGTTCTTTCAGTCAGTTAGTGCGCATATATACAGCCTGGCCCCCGGGCAAAAATTTTTAAATTGTAATTTTGAAGAATTTATCTGAATGTGCATGAACTATTTCTGTTCAAAATAGTTAGAAATGTCACATGTTAAATGTTTAAATAGTCAGTCAGTTTACTGTACTGTGCCAACTGTACTACTATATGAGTACATATTTTCTATTGTTTCATTGGAAATAAAACAGAAAAGTCCATTTGGCTGTCATCTGTTTTAATTATGAGACACAATTGTGTCAAAGTCATGATTCTTTTTTTCATGCTTGAAATAAGAAATTATTACTTTGAAAAAGTAGTTTTATACTTGTGAGTGTTGATGACACAGCTTTGCAACAGTTGATATTCTAGTTTCAAGCATGTTTTACTCAATATAGGTCATACAATCTCAGCAACAAGCTGTAATATCTTACTGAGATCATTTAGGACCAAAACACTTAAAACAAGTAAAACACTCTAACATAAAATCTGCTTAGTGAGATTAATTATCTTATCAGACAGAAAATAAGCAAATATCACCCTTATTTGAGATATTTAATCTTACTTAGATTTCAGTTTTTGCAGTGTAGATGGAGAAAAATCTACTCCCAAGTGGGCCGGACTGGTAAAATCACGGCCCGATCATTTTAAAATAAAGACAACTTCAGATTGTTTTTTTTGTTTTTTGTTTAAAAATAGAACAAGCACATTCTGAAAATGTACAAATATAATCATGTTGGGTGTTTTTTAAACTTACATGTTGCAGTTAATAATATTTTATCTTTATTTGTCGTTATTTATATTTTATGAATAAATCATGTGATAATGTTCATCAGTCAACTCATTGGCATTAGTTTTCAATCTATCAAGATAAAAAGATTAGGTAACACTTTAGTATGGGGAACATATTCACCATTAATTAGTTGCTTATTAACATGCAAATTAGTAACATATTGGCTTTTAATTAGTCATTATTAAGTACTTATTAATGCCTTATTCTGCATGGCCTTAATATACAACCAGTAAGCCATTAACTAAGAGTCTTCCCTCAATAACCTCAGAATTATTGCTTATTAGACTTCGACTTCCTTTTTATTGTCATTCAAATTTGAACTTTACAGTACAGATAAGAACGAAATTTCGTTGCATTAGCTCATTGTAGTGCAGGATAAAAAAACAATAAGGTGCAGATATAAATAAATAGATTACTGTACAGATAAATATTAACCTTAACCCTTATATGTTCCTCTAGTGTCCGAATAACTCTAAATTAAGTCTTTGTTACTTTAATAAGCAACTAATTAATGGTGAATATGTTCCCAATACTAATTACCAAAAAAAATATATCAAAATCAAATTACAGGATGTTATTTATGTAGTTTGATCATTTTCCTCGACTGATGCACTAACATGATGTGGTTTATTTTATACATATGGAGCATCTGCTACAAAGATACAAAGAATTTCTATTGCGACATCCAGTGGACACATTTAGAACAGCAGTTTCTTTCATTAAATGATTTCAGGTTAATTTTTATACTTAGCAAAGTCATCCCGCGAGCCGGATAAAACCTGTTCGCGGGCCTAATCCGGTCCTCGGTCCGTATGTTTGACACCACTGGTGTTGTTCTGAATACCTCCAAATTCTTCAGAACAAACCTAAAATCATCAGCCCGGAGGTTGGGTCTTGAGCGCAGTTGGGCGTTCCAACAGGACAATGACCCCAAACACACGTCAAAAGTGGTAAAAGAATGGCTAAATCAGGCTAGAATTAAGGTTTTAGAATGGCCTTCCCAAAGTCCTGACTTAAACGTGTGGACAATGCTGAAGAAACAAGTCCATGTCAGAAAACCAACACATTCAGCTGAACTGCACCAATTTTGTCAAGAGGAGTGGTCAAAAATTCAAGGAGAAGCTTGTGGATGGCTACCAAAAGCGCCTTATTGCAGTGAAACTTGCCAAGGGACATGTAACCAAATATTAAAGGGGAACATTATCACAATTTCAGAAGGGTTAAAACCATTAAAAATCAGTTCGCAGTGGCTTATTTTATTTTTCGAAGTTTTTTTCAAAATTTTACCCATCACGCAATATCCCTAAAAAAAGCTTCAAAGTGCCTGATTTTAACCATCGTTATATACACCTGTCCATTTTCCTGTGACGTCACATAGTGATGCCAATACAAACAAACATGGCGCATAGAACAGCAAGCTATAGCGACATTAGCTCGGATTCAGACTCGGATTTCAGCGGCTTAAGCGATTCAACAGATTACGCATGTATTGAAACGGATGGTTGTAGTGTGGAGGCAGGTAGCGAAAACGAAATTGAAGAAGAAACTGAAGCTATTGAGCCATATCGGTTTGAACCGTATGCAAGCGAAACAGACGAAAACGACACGACAGCCAGCGACACGGGAGAAAGCGAGGACGAATTCGGCGATCGCCTTCTAACCAACGATTGGTATGTGTTTGTTTGGCATTAAAGGAAACTAACAACTATGAACTAGGTTTACAGCATATGAAATACATTTGGCAACAACATGCACTTTGAGAGTGCAGACAGCCCAATTTTCATCAATTAATATATTCTGTAGACATACCCTCATCCGCTCTCTTTTCCTGAAAGCTGATCTGTCCAGTTTTGGAGTTGATGTCAGCAGACTCGGGAAGCTAGGGTCGATATTCTTCTCTTGATCATCTTCGGTGGCATAAGGGACGGTGTGAGTCAAGACATCCAGGGGGTTTAGCTCGCTCGTCTGCGGGAACAAACTGCCGCCATTGCTTGCCGTGCTACCGAGGTCCTTTGTCCCTGAATTGCTCACACACTCCGGCAGATTCAATGGGGGTCTGGCGGCAGATTTCTTTGACTTTATCGTTGGAAATGCATCTGCTTTGAGTGTCGCAGGATATCCACACATTCTTGCCATCTCTGTCGTAGCATAGCTTTCGTCGGTAAAGTGTGCGGAACAAACGTCCAATTTCTTGCCACTTTCGCATCTTTGGGCCACTGGTGCAACTTGAATCCGTCCCTGTTCGTGTTGTTACACCCTCCGACAACACACCGACGAGGCATGATGTCTCCAAGGTACGGAAAACAGTCGAAAAAACGGAAAATAACAGAGCTGATTTGACTCGGTGTTTGAGAAAATGGCGGATTGCTTCCCGATGTGACGTCACGTTGTGACGTCATAGCTCCGAGAGCGAATATTAGAAAGGCGTTTAATTCGCCAAAATTCACCCATTTAGAGTTCGGAAATCGGTTAAAAAAATATATGGTCTTTTTTCTGCAACATCAAGGTATATATTGACGCTTACATAGGTCTGGTGATAATGTTCCCCTTTAACATTGCTGTATGTATACTTTTGACCCAGCACATTTGGTCACATTTTCAGTAGACCCATAATAAATTCATAAAAGAACCTAACTTCATGAATGTTTTTTGTGATCAACAAGTATGTGCTCCAATCACTCTATTACAAAAAAATAAGAGTTGTAGAAATGATTGTAAACTCAAGACAGCCATGACATTATGTTCTTTACAAGTGTATGTACACTTTTGACCACGACTGTATGTGTTTGCAGTGTGGATATAAAATGTTGATGGGGGGTTTTGAAGTAGTTTTAGAGGACTTTGAAGGCTACAACGGTGACTTATACTTGGCGCATCTTGCAAGTGTTTTTATCATCTTTAAAATCTTTTAAAAAAAATTAAAAATAGACCATATCTAATAGATCATCTTTTTGACAGTAAACTCTTAACTTTTATTGTTTGATGTTTTACATGATGATATTATTGCTGTGGTTAACTTATGTTTACACCTGTATGACAGTTGAAATGTAAAGAAAGTGATGATTGCTCATGCTTGAGAGGAAAGCATGTATTTGATTGATGACTTTTTCCCTCCTGTGTATGGCCGCATGGGCGGGGGGGGGTTTACAGAGCTCAGGGGGCCCCAGGTAAAAAAAAAAGGGAGATGTGAATATGCTTCTTTTTTTCTGCGCAAGTCGTTTGTCTCTTGTTTCTCCCTAATGGTGAGAAGGCGCACACAAGAATGAAAAGTGGCAGCTTAAAGACGTCATTTGTGTCAGTGCTGATAGCGGGAGATAAATGTGGAGAATGTCAGAGAAGCTGTAAATAAAAATTATTAAATTGTTTGTTTAAATCTAGCAGTAAGTGCATGACAAAGTGACTCTCACAGCTTGAGCACGTTTAGCAAATATTGAGCAAAATTTGAACGACGTCCCATTTCTTTGGCGTCCTCAGCTTCTAAGAAAAGAAGCGTCTTGGAGGTCTCCGGATGGTCTTAGTAGTGATGACATATCCAGGTGCAGCTTTGGGATCCTCAGGGAGGAATTACTACTTTACTCCTGTGTCTGACCTCTGCCTCTTTTAGGCCCTCTTAACCCTGCAAGTATTGTTTTGGTCACGTTTACTATACACTAGGGGTGTAACGGTACACAAAAATTTCGGTTCGGTACGTACCTCGGTTTAGAGGTCACAGTTCGGTTCATTTTCGGTACAGTAAGAAAACAAAATATAAATTTTTTGGTTATTTTTTTACCAAATTTGTAAACAATGGCTTTATCCTTTTGACATTGGGAACACTATAATAATTCTGCCCACGTTAATCAACATTAAACTGCCTCAAGTTGTTGCTCAGATTAAATAAAATGACAAAGCTTTTCTTCTACATCATACTTGCCAACCCTCCCGGATTTTCCGGGAGACTCCTGAAATTCAGCGCCTCTCCCGAAAACCTCCCGGGACAAATTTTCTCCCGAAAATCTCCCGAAATTCAGGCGGACTCAGGTCCTCCACAATATAAAAAAGCGTACCTGCCCAATCACGTTATAACTATAGAATGATGGAGGGCGAGTTCTTGGTTTCTTATGTGGGTTTATTGTTAGGCAGTTTCATTAACGTCCTCCCAGCATGGCAACAACACACAACAACAACAGTCACTTTTTTGTATACCGTAAAGCAGTTCGTCTGCCGTAAACAACAATGTTGTGACACTCTTAAACAGGACAATACTGCCATCTAGTGTATTTGATGAAAGCACTTTTGTGCATGTCACACATCAATGCTCAGAGAGGGTGTTCAGCATGGTTCGAAAAATAGTGACAGAGAATAGAAAAAGGATGGACAATTCAACCCTTAACTCAACAATGAGTAGATGAGTGTTATGTGTGTGTATACGTGTAGATAAATGAACACTGAAATTCAAGTATTTATTTTATATATATATATATATATATATATATATATATATATATATATATATATATATATATAGCTAGATATCACTGAACGTCAAGTATTTCCTATATATATATATATATATATATATATATATATATATATATATATATATATATATATATATATATATATATATACGGTATATATATATATATATATATATATATATATATATATATATATAGGAAATACTTGACTTATATATATATATATATATATATACGGTATATATATATATATATATATATATATATATATATATATAGGAAATACTTGACTTGGTGAATTCTAGCTGTAAATATACTCCTCCCCTTTTAGCCACGCCCCCAACCACGCCCCCGTCCCACCCCGACCACGCCCACCCCCTCCCCCCACCTCCCGAAATCGGAGGTCTCAAGGTTGGCAAGTATGTTCTACATATAAAAAGTGCAACATTAAACAGTTTCAAGTCAACTCATCATGCTTAATTTATTACAACATTTTATTATGTAAATGTTATATTTTTATCAACATGTGATAGCAGGGACCCTGCCATTCAAAACTAGGCTGCTACATTACTAATGATTACACACACACACACACACACACACACACAGCACAATGAGCTAACACACACACACACACCACACAATGAGCTAACACATACACCGCAAAATGAGCTAACGTTACGCTAAAAGCTAATTAGCCTTCACCTAAAGCCGGGACTCCGAGCGAGCTGAGCTGCAGTTAGTTTCAAGTCAACTCATCATGCTTAATTTATTACAGCATTATATTATGTAAATGTTATATTTTTATCAACATGTGATAGCAGGGACCCTGCCATTCAAAACTAGGCTGCTACATTATTAATGATTACACACACACACACACACAGCACAATGAGCTAACACACGCAACACACACACCGCAAAATGAGCTAACGTTACGCTAAAAGCTAATTAGCCTTCACCTCAAGCCAGGACTGTGAGCGAGCTGAGCTGCAGTTTGTCTCTAGAATGTCAACGGGCTCATAGTGAAGTTACTAGTAGTTGACTGGGAGATGTTTATTTTAATTTGGGGAGAGTCCGCTGCCTGATGCTTACCTGCTAAACACTGACTACATGCGCTCTGAATACGCACTGCTGATTGGCTGTTACCGCTCTGAATGCGCACTGCTGATTGGCTGTTACCACTAAGGTTGTAACCAATCAGATGGTTGTGTGGGCGGGACAATGCTGGGTGACAGAGGCAGAAAGCAGAGCAGCTTGTTAAGACTTTAGCTTAGGCGGCTGCTTAATATGTTCGTGTGGAAACTCGTTCGGTACGCCTCCGAACCGAACTGGAAGCCCCGTACCGAAACGGCTCAATACAAATACATGTACTGTTACACCCCTACTATACACGCATTTGTAACAAGTGACCCCAAGTACACGTTATGTGTTTCATATATGAAGCAGTAACACGAGGCATTTTTGTATCACTTATACCAGAGGTTCCTAACCTTCTTGACCTCAGGGCCCAACTTTTCCACTGCATATGAGCTTGGGGCCCACTGCAATATTAACACTTATTAGTATTATTCATTAATATTAGTTATCTAAGGTAGGGATGTCCCGATCCAGGTTTTTGCACTTCCAATCCGATACCGATATTGTTTTTGCACTTCCGATCCGATACCGATACTGACCGATACCGATACTGACCGATACTGGCCTATCCGAGCATGTATTAAAGTTTAAAGTTATTTAGCCTACTTAGTTGTCAGAATCATGTTGAAAAGGGTTTTAGTACTCTTGATAACAACTAGCCAGCTGAATTAGGGGAGTTTGAATAATACACAACGGTTGGTAACAAGAAACTGACCTGTTTATTCAAGGATAAACACAAAATAGACAAAATTATACATGACAAACAGAAATGGCATCATAGAACTAGGGCTGGGCGATATGGCCTTTTTTTAATATTGCGATATTTTAAGGCCATGTCACGATACACCATATATATGTGGATATGTTTAGTCCATGTCACGATACACCATATATATGTGGATATTTTGCCTTAGCCTTGAATGAACACTTGATGCATATAATCACAGCAGTATGATGATTCTATGTGTCTACATTAAAACATTCTTCTTCATACTGCATTAATATATGCTACTTTTAAACTTTCATGCAGAGAAGGAAATCACAACTAAAAAAATCACTAATTTTTTCATAAGGTGTTGATCTGGAAATGTTTGCCTCGGCATTTTGATGGTGTGGACGTGTGGCACCGAATGGAGATAAGCGTCTCGACAGACGTTACAATATTTGAACAATGATGACGAAAACTGTTTTCTCTGTCGTGTCCGTGTGTCGAAAATTGTTATGCGCTTATTTTTTTATTTGATTTTGTGCGTGGCATAGATTTGCCGTGCGCAATTGCACAGGCGCACACCTTAGAGGGAGCGTTGCTAGCACGGCTGCGCTAGCATCACAGCTAACATTAGCCATGCTACCTCTCTGCTCGGGGAGGGCGTATACGTATGTGACGTATGTCGTGACAGTATGTGACGTGTGTAAGAAGGTGCGCTTGCTGTCTGTGAGAGGGAGACACAGGAAAAAGTGAGAAGAGCCTGTCGTGTAATGCCAGCAGTTAAAAGCAACTGCGTGAGAATCCACAGACCTGTGGATGTGTTGAAGGTGTGCTGGAAAATGCGGAACGGAAATTAGGGAGCAGCAGAAAAGTGTAATGTATTATTTAGATAGGTGCGTTGGAAAACACGGACCGGAGTTTTTTTTAAAACTGGATCTGGATCGGCATTTTCCCATGCCTTGCCGATACGCATTTTTTGGCAAATATCGGCGGCCGATCCGATCCAAATATCGGATCGGGACATCCCTAATCTAAGGCCCTGTCTACATTAAGCCAGATAACTCCTTAAACGAATAACTATTTAGCCTAAACCCTGTGTCAGCCACACTAACCCATCGTTTAAGGTTCCCCTCCTTGGATATTTTTTTACACTGGTAAGTGCGCCGTTTATTTCTTAAATCTCCGGCTCTTAGCTCTGTATGGACTCATTGATCGTTTACAAACGGAGTTCAGAGAGGAAGTGACGTCAGAAAGAACGCCCCACAAATTGCAATTGCAAATTTGCAGAGAATTTTTGCAATTAACCCTAGAGCACAGTATGAGCCTGTTGACTTTCTAGAAACAAACTGCAGCTCAGCTCGCTCGCAGTCCGGGCTTGAGGTGAAGGCTAATTAGCTTTAAGCGTAACGTTAGCTCATTTTGCGGTGTGTGTGTGTGTGTGTGTGTGTGTGTGTGTGTGTGTGTGTGTGTGTGTGTGTGTGTGTAATCATTAGTAATGTAGCAGCCTAGGTTTGAATGGCAGGGTCCCTGCTATCACATGCTGATAAAAATATAACATTTACATAATAAAAATCAACTACAGACTTCCCAAATGCTGTAATAAATTAAGCATGATGAGTTGACTTGAAACTGTTTAATATTAATTAGTATAATATTAGTACCGTTTTATCAGAATATTATATTAACTTTATAAAAAACTAAAGTGGATGGATGGATGGGTGGATGGAAGTATTTAGATTTATACAAAAATATCAATTATATTTTTATAATTTGATATTACATTTAAATTGAAATGCACTTTTTTCTATTATGTCTTATTAAAAAATCTGCATAAATATACTGTATATTATATACCAAAATACTAAAGTTAATTAAGGCCCTCCTGAGTCTGTTTGCAAACTAACATTATGTAATTTTATTGTTAAATATTATATTAGTAAAAAAATCTAAACTCAGTTTGAAATCATATTTATATTTATCGCAACATTTTAAAATATGCATAGACGTTATTAAAAATGATATAATATATTATATCGGGGCGGTATAGCTCGGTTGGTACAGCGGCCGTGCCAGCAACTTGAGGGTTGCAGGTTCGATCCCCGCTTCCGCCATTCTAGTCACTGCCGTTGTGTCCTTGGGCAAGACACTTTACCCACCTGCTCCCAGTGCCACCCACACTGGTTTAAATGTAACTTAGATATTGGGTTTCACTATGTAAAGCGCTTTGAGTCACTTGAGAAAAAGCGCTATATAAATATAATTCACTTCACAATTCACTTCACATTAAAAAAAAAATTGTAATCTTTGATCAATTAATAGTATTAATCTATGAATGTATCTTGTAGCAATCAAAACTCAATTACAATCAATATATAATACACTAGACGGAATATTGATATTACTGTCGCTTTAACTTGCCCAACAGTGTCATTTATAGCTGCATTTACAAAATGTTTTAACCTATGTTTGACAATTTACCTTACAATTGTTCCATGGCAATAAATGAGGCAATAAAACAAGCTTCCATCCTGATTTTCATTTGGTTAACAACCAGAAAGTAACTTATACTTAACTAGAAGAGGCAATTACTAAATTGCATGTGGATGCTCCAATGCTGAAGTAGAACTGAAATGCTGACAGAATGTAGTATGAATGCAAGAATAGTTTGAATGTTGAAAAGCTGACGCTGAACTGAAATGCTAATGGCATGTAGGATGAATGTAGAAATGGTTTGAATGTTGAAATCGTTTAAACGCTGAAATAGTTTGAATGTTGGAATGGTTTAAATGTTAGAGGGTTAGAATTTCCAGGAAAACCGGAATTTGGTTTGGAACTTGGGAAAGTGTTAGTTTGAATGTCCGGGACTGGTGGAATGTGTTGATGTTTGAATTACTGTATTTTTCGGACTATAAGTCGCAGCTTTTTTCATAGTTTGGCCTGGCTCCAGTGCGACTTATATATGTTTTTTTCCTTCTTTATTATGCATTTTCGGCAGGTGCGACTTATACTCCGGTGCGACTTATACTCCGAAAAATACGGTAGTTGAAAAATGTGGGAATTGTGCAACTTGGAAAAATGTCCCATTCATTTCAATGGGAACTTGCTGGAAATTTGTGAATTTTGGGAAAAGTGGGATTTTTTGAAAATGATTAGGAGCATGAATGTCCTAAATGAGCTGAATTTATTGGTGTTGGAATTGTTTAAATCTGGCAAGAAATGTTGAAGTAGTAAATGGTATTAGGGAATTTCAGGAAAAGCGGGATTTTTTTTGCAAATTTGAAAATGTTTTTGAAAAAATGTGAATGTTGTGAGTGAGTTAATTAAATGGCTGGTGTTGGAATTTTTTTCAAATAAATGATAATAAATGATAAATGGGTTATACTTGTATAGCGCATTTCTACCTTCAAGGTACTCAAAGCGCTTTGACACTATTTCCACATTCACCCATTCACACACACATTCACACACTCGGTTGAGAAATGTTGAAGTAGTAAAATTTGTAATTAAAATTACGGAATTCCTCAAATTTCGGGAAAAAACGGGAATTTTTTGGTTTTTAGTCCTGTTAAGAGGAATGTTTTGACGATGGAACGGTTAAAGTGGGATGAAAAATGTAGAAGGAGTAGTCGCCAGAAAAAAGGGTGAAAATAGGGCTTTGGAAAACCAGAATTTCTGGAAAGTCCTGGAATTTTTTTTAACTTGGAAAAAGGGAAGTTTGAATTTTCTGGAAGTTGGAATATGTTGAAGGTGAAATGGTTTGAATAGGTTGAAAACTGTGGAAATGGTGGAAGTTTGAAAAATGGCCAATTCCTTTTGAATGGGGAAAAATGTCCCGGAAATTCTGGGAAATCTGGGAATTTTTGGAATTTGTCAAAGAAAAGCCCGAGATTCCTGAATAGGCTGAACATTTTGAGGTTGGAACGGTTTGAATCGGATGAAAAATGTGGAAGTAGAGCGCCCCAAAATCTGGAGAAGAAGAATAATAAATTGAAGAATAAATAGATTAATTTTGGTGTAGAAAACCATATGTGTGAATGCTTTGGAGCATTCACACAATGATTACCTTCATGCTGTCTGTATAGCAAGGATATAGCTCCATCATATACTTTGTTATATTACTGTCATTTCCCAAAGACTCCATCCTGGCTCTAAAGGTGTTGTAATAAGGTGCGACCAGCAGAGGGCGTCATTTGCAAAGTTTACTAGTCTGAGATTAAGATAGATAGATAGATAGTACTTTATTGATTCCTTCAGGAGAGTTGGAAGTTAATGTCAACTTTTGACTGCTAAAACGCTATAATATGAATACATATCAATCATTCACAGCCTTTTAATATACCTAAAGGCTGTTTTTTTCTTCATACAGCACCTCAATAGACTATGCAGTTGACTGTATTTTCTCCCACTTAACTTTGGCCTGTGCTACCAGACCAGGGGTGTCAAACTTGTTTTCATTGAGGGCCAGACCGCAGTCATGGCTGCCATTAGAGGGCCATTTGTAACAGTAAATAATTAACAAATTTGCCTATGAATTAAAATATTTTTTTATTAAATTACGTAAAGAGTTTTAAAAAATTGCCGATTTCACCACTGTTTTTTACAGAAAACAACTGGCAGCTTAGTTGCCAGTAAAATATTGTACTGTAAAATATATGGTGTTTTTTTTAATTATTATTATTTTTACAACATATTACTGTACATAGTAATACTGTACCGCTGTTTAATTTTATTTTGCCAACTCAGATGCCAGTTTTTTACCATAATTAATTGTGGTACCATAAAATCATCAACCGTGGATTTTACATTAAAAAAAAAAAATGACAGCTCAGTCAACAGAATTTTACTGTAAAAAAACAAACATTGGTCGTTTTTTTTTTTTTCAACTTACAGTAATACGGTATAAAAAAAAAAAGTTTTTTAAATACCTAAATTTTACAGTAAAATCTATTGGTCATTTTCATAGTGTACAATATGATGGATAACTTGCTTCGAAACTATAAGTTAAGCAGATATTTAGGTATTTATTTGGATTTTGACCAACAAAGTTAGTATAATATTTCTTGCAATATTGGACACTATATTTTTTTCCCTGTCAAACTAGCAAAAAAAAAACCTAATACCTTTAGTAAGAAAGTAGAGAAAGAAAATATAAGGTATTTTATTGACACATATTATTTCCAGGCTTTTGCGGGCCATATAAAATGACGCGGAGGGCCAGAGTTTGACACCTGTGCACTAGACCAGTGTTTATCAACCACTGTGTAGTGTGCCGCGGGAAATTATGTAATTTCACCTAATTGGGTTAAAAATATTTTTTACAGAACCAGTAAATATAATCCGCAAATGTGCCGTTATTGAGTGTCTGTCCTGTCTAGAGGTCGGCAGAGTAACCGTGTAATACTCTTCCATATCAGTAGGTGGCAGCAGGTAGCTTTGTTGCTTTGTAGATGTTGGGAACGACGACGATGGTTTGCAGGTAAAAAGGTATCTAACGCTTAAACCAAAAATAAACAAAAGGCGAGTGCCGCTAGGAAGAGGCATTGAAGCTAAAACTGAACTGGCTGCAAAGTAAACAAAAACAGAATGCTGGACGACAGCAAAGACTTACTGCGTGTGGAGCAGACGGCGTCCACAAAGTACATCCGTACATGCCATGACAAGCAGCACCAAAATAGGAGCGCAAGACAAGATCTAAAACACTACACACAGGAAAACATCAAAAAAAATCCAAATAAGTCACGGGGTGATGTGACAGGTCGTGACAGTACACCTACTTTGAGACAAGAGCTATATAGTGTTGGTTATGGTTTGAATTCATATCCAACAATTGCGAGAACGATTTTTTTACTGTCAATATCGGCCGCTGAGTTTCATTTTTTATGTTTTCTGCTGGTGGCGTGCCTTGGGATTTTTTCAATGAAAAAAATGTGCCTTGGCTCAGAAAAGGTTGAAAAACACTGCTCTAGACACACCAATGAGCTTGTTTATAGATGTGCAATAAAACTCCTCATGGGAAGTTGCCATTTGTTATAACTTTGTGACATGATACAATGCACATTAATGAACATAGCAGACAGAAAAGTCACAGATTGTAGCCAAAGGTTATTCCATCAGATTTCCATCTGCATCTCATTGCAAAGCAACACTAATTCAGCGTTACAGTGAGTTGTATTTTTCATGCACTTATTCATGCTGTATTTATCTGGCACAAGTGGAAAGCCGGTCCCTGAAAACAATGCCTCCATTAAACCGGTCCGTGGTGCAAAAAAGGTTGGGGAACCTCCGTAGTATTTGCACCTGGCTCACTGACAATAAACTATCCATATTTTGCTCGCTGACAATAAATTATCCATACACCTAGGTAAAACGGAATCCATCCTATTTGGGTCCCAAATCAACCTTATGAAAGTCAGTGACTGGTTAGGGGCGTGGTTAAGAGGGGAGGAGTATATTTACAGCTAGAATTCACCAAGTCAAGTATTTCATATATATATATATATATATATATATATATATATATATATATATATATATATATATATATATATATATATATATATATGTATATATATATATCCATCCATCCATCCATTTTCTACCGCTTATTCCCTTTTGGGGTTGCGGGGGGCGCTGGAGCCTATCTCAGCTACAATCGGGCGGAAGGCGGGGTACACCCTGGACAAGTCGCCACCTCATCGCAGGGCATATATATATATATATATATATATATATATATATATATATATATATATATATATATATATATATATATATAAAATAAATACTTGACTTTCAGTGAATTCTAGCTGTATATATATATTTATTTTATTATATATATGTATATATAAATAAACTAAATACTTGAATTTCAGTGTTCATTTATTTACACATATACACACACATAACACTCATCTACTCATTGTTGAGTTAAGGGTTGAATTGTCCATCCTTGTTCTATTCTCTGTCACTATTTTTCTAACCATGCTGAACACCCTCTCTGATGATGCATTGATGTGTGGCACGCACAAAAGTGTTTTCATCAAATGCAATAGAGTCTGGAATCTTCCATCTCTCCCTAGCATGGCCCAAAACCGGTCAATCTTTGCTTCCTGAGGAAGAGCTTCAGTGCCAAGCACTTGGTAGTCCACTACCTTTTCCCGGAGGCTATCCAGGTCCAATCGCAGCTGCGGCTTGGAACTTACAAGCTGTTATGAGAGTAGCGTATGTGTATGTGTGGCCCTTTAATAGGTGAGCATGTGAGGTGAGTGACGTCAGTGAGTGTGTGGGCGAGAGAAGAGAGGGAGCGGTAGCGTGAGTGCGGGCGGGCGGGACTAGTTTGTTTTGTGTTGGATTGGCTGTGTGCAAGCAATCAATAAAGCAAGATTTGCAACTAATCGCCGGACTCAGGCAGGAAAGGTGCAACAAAGCGTATTTCTTCATCTTACTCGTCGTTGGCGTCGCCATGGCTGTATCTTCCTCGTTCTTCTGCTTCGTCTCCTTGTTGTGTGCGCAGTTGTGCACTGCACTCTCTAAAAGCCGTATGTTATTGATGTTATAGATGGCAGTATTGTCCTGTTTAAGAGTGTCACAACATTGCTGTTTACGGCAGACAAACTGCTTTACGGTAGACGAAAACGTGACTGCTATTGTTGTGTGTTGTTACCGCGCTGGGAGGACGTTAATGAAACTGCCTAACAATAAACCCACATAAGAAACCAAGAACTCGCCCTCGATCATTCTACAGTTATAATGTGATTGGGCAGGCACACTGTTTATATCGTAGGAAAGCGGACTCAGGTCCGCATGGAGCTGGAGGGGACGTGGCCTCCAGCTCCGCCTGAATTTCTGGAGATTTCCCGGGAGAAAATTTGTCCCGGGAGGTTTTCGGGAGAGGCGCTGAATTTCGGGAGTCTCCCGGAAAATCCGGGAGGGTTGGCAAGTATGTATGCTTCCTGAACTCACTATGTTCACTGCTCGCTGTACATATCCTACCAAGTCAGACCTACACTGTTTCAATGTCCATTTCTATGATGATGCAATTGTTGATGACTGAAGTGCTGATATCAACCCCCCCAACCACCTCCACATCCCACCCCCCGGATTGTAAATAATGTAAATAATTCAATGTATATACTCTGATGATTAACTTGTGTGATGACTGTATTATGCTAATAGTATATATTTGTACCATGAATTGATTAACGTGGACCCCGACTTAAACAAGTTGAAAAACTTACTCGGGTGTTACCATTTAGTGGTCAATTGTACGTAATATGTACTGTACTGTGCAATCTACTAATAAAAGCTTCAATCAATCAATCAATCAGGGACCTCTGCCTTGGGTGTTGGGCCGCTGCGTGCAATGCCTCTGTTGTCCTTTAGAGGGCAGTAGTGTCCTTGTCTGTGGCCTACTCTCCACTTGCAGTTGAGTTGCTGCTTGGTGGTAAAGGATGAGCATGAGCTCAGTGTGATTATATAAGTGAATGATGTCCAACATCCCAGCACGTTGTTTACAGTCCAGCTCTTTGTTAATGCGCCAGTTTGGCTAAAACAATCGCATACATGTCATTGTTTGTCTATTTTATTCCCGTTTGAAATCGTGCGGAATGACCTGATGTCTGCAGTCGCTGACGTGGGGCCGCAGGAATGATTCTGAAATTGAGGCGTGTTGAAAAGGGGTCTGCGCGCACACACCTGTTGGAGTGTGCACACGGCTACACAACTTTAGCCTCCAGCGCATATATCAGCAAATAATATTTATAATCCCAAAAAAAAAAAAAAAAAAAAAAGTGCAGTGCTGATCTGGCACATGTGCGCCTTCTGTCATCACAGTGCTAATAATGACATTCCTTCTTGCACACACACACACATATATATATATATATACAAATATGGCATGATTGTGTAACAAACATTTTAAGATCAGTCATAAAGTTTATTTTAGCGCCATACAAAAAGATATAGAAGGTGCTTGCTTTGAATCAAAGCCCTTTTCAAAGCCAAGGCTGCGTTCAAGTGTCGGACGTTTTATCCTGTTGCGTAAGCCTCGCTGAATAAAGCGCCGTGTTTGTGTGGCGTGTGTTTGTTACGCAATATTTCCATGACCGGTCAATTAGTCATAAATTATATTTGGCTCGGGAAGGTAAACAAAGCTCTCTGATTAGACTTTTTGTTATTCAAAGCTCCTATTTCGTACTCCCTCCATTCAAAACCTAAGAAGCCATGGAGATAAGAATCGTCCGTTCCAGTTCCAGTTCCAGTGGACCCTCTCGAAAACGAGATGCTGCATCTCCGGGGCTTTCTTGAATACATTGATACGAGCAAGAAAATATTTGAACGAGGGATGTTCAGATCAGGTTTTATGCTGCCAATGCAAATGAGTGCTATTGACGGTTTGATATAAACTAGTTCATTTTAAATACATACAATTGTTTGAGCAAAACAAAAGTCATTAGTACACAAAGCTTCTGGCAAGCTTCTGGTTGAATTGTTGACCACTCTTGACAAAATTGGTGCAGTTCAGCTAAATTTGTTGGTTTTCTGACATGGACTTTTTTCTTCAGCATTGTCCACACGTTTAAGTCAGGACTTTGGGAAGGCCATTCTGAAACCTTCATTCTAGCCTGATTTAGCCATTCCTTTACCACTTTTGAGGTGTGTTTGGGGTCATTGTCCTGTTCTGTGCCCAAGACCCAACCTCCAGGCTGATGATTTTAGGTTGTCCTGAAGAATTTGGAGGTAATCCTCCTTTTTCATTGTCCCATTTTCTCTCTGTAAAGCACCAGTTCCATTGGCAGCAAAACAGGCCCAGAGCATAATACTACCACCACCACGCATGACGGTAGGAATGGTGTTCCTGGGATAAAAGGCCTCACTTTTTCTCCTCCAAACAAATTGCTGGGTATTGTGGCCAAACAGCTAAATTTTTTGTTTCATCTGACATCACATGGATAAAGATAAGACCTTCTGGAGGAAAGTTCTGTGGTCCCAAAGTCCTGACTTAAATGTGTGGACAATGCTGAAGAAACAAGTCCATGTCAGAAAACAAACAAATTTAGCTAAACTGCACCAATTTTGTCAAGAGGAGTGGTCAAAAATTCAAGCAGAAGCTTGTGGATGGCTACCAAAAAGCGCCTTATTGCAATGAAACTTGCCAAGGGACATGTAAGCAAATATTAACATTGCTGTATGTATACTTTTGACCCAGCACATTTGCTCACATTTTCAGTAGACCCATAATAAATTCATAAAAGAACCAAACTTCATGAATGTTTTTTGTGACCAACAATTATGTGCTCCAATCACTTTATCACAAAAAAATAAGAGATGTAGAAATGATTGGAAACTCAAGACAGCCATGACATTATGTTCTTTACAAGTGTATGTACACTTTTGACCACAACTGTATGTATATATGTCGCGGGGGTTGCATATATATATATGTGTGTGTGTGTGTGTGTGTGTGTGTGTGTGTGTGTGTGTGTATATATATATATATATATATATATATATATATATATATATATATATATATATATATATGTATATATATATATATATATACATATATATATGTATATATATATGTATATATAGATATATGTATATGTATACATACATATGTATATATATATATATGTTTGTATATATATATTAATATATAGGTGTATATATATGTATACATACATATGTGTGTATATATATATATATATATATATATATATATATATACATATATATATGTGTGTATATATATATGTATACATACATATATATATATATATATATATATATATATATATATATATACACACGTAAACAAATGTGCCACAGCATGAATTCCAATCCTTCAACAATCGTTAGTTCTTGGGAATCATTACTTACAGCGTATTATTTGCACACTATTAACTAGTGCTGCACCGAAAGTTCGGCCGTCGAAAAATTATTTTGTTCACCGAAACCGGATGTTGTGACGTGTCCACTTCTGCTGGCGGGCTGCATCTTTCCGCGCGAACGCGAATTATGTAGCTGGCCTCAAGCTGGTGAAAAAAAGTCACATACGGGTCACACTGTGTTTAGACTGAAGTTACATTTGAAACAATCAGATTCCAATGGGATTGATGTGGCCTGTTTATGATGCGAAAGTATCAGATTTGAAGCACTTAAAATTACTGTGAATCGGGGGTGTCCAAACTACGGCCCGCGGGCCAAGTGCGGTCCGCCGGTGTCTTGACTTTGCCCGCGAGACGTCATGAGTTTATTAATAAGGACTTTGGCTCGCGGGGTGTTTCCAAATCAATTTTAAATTTCTAACAATCTGATTGCTGCAAATTTGCCGCCCAAATGTGCGGTTTAAAGTGAAAACAGCACAGCATTTACTTACATGACACAATCCAAACAAGCTTCACTAGTCATGGGGACAAAAAATAATGCCACCAGCACAAAAAGTCAACACACATGGTCACACATAACACAACCGGCACACTGAACTTTGTGGATATTATAAAAATGTCCAAGCACCATAAAACATTCCAAATTACACCCAGTTCAATCCATTACAATACATGATGGGGGAAAATGCAAAACACGCTCTCCACACTTACCCATGTTTGGTGCATTTTAGCTGCTTGATACTAAATTGGCCCTAGTGTGTGAATGTGAGTGAATGTTGTCTGTCTATCTGTGTTGGCCCTGCGATGAGGTGGCGACTTGTCCAGGGTGTACCCCGCCTTCCGCCCGAATGCAGCTGCTCCAGTGCCCCCTGCGACCCCAAAAGGGACAAGCGGTAGAAAATGGATGGATATTTCTAATTGATTACAACATTTTAAGGAGGTCATCACGGAAGTAAACATGGTAGGAGTCAACATTTTTACATACTCTTAATATCCAATTTTATTCATTATATATCCATCAAGGGCAGCACGGTGGCAGAAGGGTTAATGCGTCTGCCTCACAATACGAAGGTCCTGAGTAGTCGTGAGTTCAATCCCGGCCTTGAGATCTTTCTGTATGGAGTTTGCATGTTCTCCCCGTAACTGCGTGGGTTCCCTCCGGGTACTCCGGCTTCCTCCCACCTCCAAAAACATGCACCTGGGGATAGGTTGATTGGCAACACTAAATTGGCCCTAGTGTGTGAATGTTGTCTATCTGTGTTGGCCCTGTGATGAGGTGGCGACTTGTCCAGGGTGTACCCCGCCTTTCGCCCGATTGTAGCTGAGATAGGCTCCAGCGCCCCCCACGACCCCGAAGGGAATAAGCGATAGAAAATGGATGGATGGATGGATGTACCGGTATCCATCACATGAATATGATATGTACACATATATGTATATATATGCAAAGCTATGATATATATATATTGTTACTTTACATGCTTTCAGCCCACGGCCAATTATTTTAGCCTAAAGCGGCCCCCAAGTCAAAAAGTTTGGACACCCCTGCTGTGAATGTTAGTGTGAAAGTAGCCAGCAAGTTGCTGTTAATTTACATTGTTGTTTTTTTATATAGTGTAGCTTTAGTTGGAGTTTTACTTTTACTTTTATAAGTGTAAAAAGAAGGTAACCGCTATACAAGCTTTTATTTAAATAACATTTTGGTAACACTTTAGTATGGGGAACATATTCACCATTAATTAGTTGCTTATAAACATGCAAATTAGTAACATATTGGCTCTTAATTAGTCATTATTAAGTACTTATTAATAATGCCTTATTCTGCATGGACTTATTATTATTATTAAAGTTAAGTTAAAGTTAAAGTTCCAATGATTGTCACACACACACACTAGGTGTGGTGAAATATGTCCTCTGCATTTGACCCATCCCCTTGTTCACCCCCTGGGAGGTGAGGGGAGCAGTGGGCAGCAGCTGTGCCGCGCCCGGGAATCATTTTTGGTGATTTAACCCCCAATTCCAACCCTTGATGCTGAGTGCCAAGCAGGGAGGTAATGGGTCCCATTTTTATAGTCTTTGGTATGACTCGGTTGGGGTTTGTAACCACTAGGCCACTGAGTAACCCTCTAACCCCGACCAAATAACTCTAAATTAAGTCTTTGTTACTTAGAATATGTTCCCCTAGTGTCCAAATAACTCTAAATTAAGTCTTTGTTACTTAGAATATGTTCCCCTAGTGTTCAAATAACTCTAAATTAAGTCTTTGTTACTTAAAATATGTTCCCATAGTGTCCAAATAACTCTAAATTAAGTCTTTGTTACTTAGAATATGTTCCCCTAGTGTCCAAATAACTCTAAATTAAGTCGTTGTTACTTAGAATATGTTCCCCTAGTGTCCAAATAACTCTAAATTAAGTCTTTGTTACTTAAAATATGTTCCCATAGTGTCCAAATAACTCTAAATTAAGTCTTTGTTACTTAGAATATGTACCCCTAGTGTCCAAATAACTCTAAATTAAGTCTTTGTTACTTAGAATATGTTCCCCTAGTGTCCAAATAACTCTAAATTAAGTCTTTGTTACTTAGAATATGTTCCCCTAGTGTCCAAATAACTCCAAATTAAGTCTTTGTTACTTAAAATATGTTCCCATAGTGTCCAAATAACTCTAAATTAAGTCTTTGTTACTTAGAATATGTTCCCCTAGTGTCCAAATAACTCTAAATTAAGTCTTTGTTACTTAGAATATGTTCCCCTAGTGTCCAAATAACTCTAAATTAAGTCGTTGTTACTTAGAATATGTTCCCCTAGTGTCCAAATAACTCTAAATTAAGTCTTTGTTACTTAAAATATGTTCCCATAGTGTCCAAATAACTCTAAATTAAGTCTTTGTTACTTAGAATATGTACCCCTAGTGTCCAAATAACTCTAAATTAAGTCTTTGTTACTTAGAATATGTTCCCCTAGTGTCCAAATAACTCTAAATTAAGTCTTTGTTACTTAGAATATGTTCCCCTAGTGTCCAAATAACTCCAAATTAAGTCTTTGTTACTTAAAATATGTTCCCATAGTGTCCAAATAACTCTAAATTAAGTCTTTGTTACTTAGAATATGTTCCCCTAGTGTCCAAATAACTCTAAATTAAGTCTTTCTTACTTAGAATATGTTCCCCTAGTGTCCAAATAACTCTAAATTAAGTCTTTGTTACTTAGAATATGTTCCCCTAGTGTCCAAATAACTCTAAATTAAGTCTTTGTTACTTAAAATATGTTCCATTAGTGTCCAAATAACTCTAAATTAAGTCTTTGTTACTTAAAATATGTTCCCATAGTGTCCAAATAACTCTAAATTAAGTCTTTGTTACTTAGAATATGTTCCCCTAGTGTCCAAATAACTCTAAATTAAGCCTTTGTTACTTAAAATATGTTCCCCTAGTGTCCAAATAACTCTAAATTTAGTCTTTGTTACTTAGAATATGTTCCCCTAGTGTCCAAATAACTCTAAATTAAGTCTTTGTTACTTAGAATATGTTTCCCTAGTGTCCAAATAACTCTAAATTAAGTCTTTGTTACTTAAAATATGTTCCCATAGTGTCCAAATAACTCTAAATTAAGTCTTTGTTACTTAGAATATGTTCCCCTAGTGTCCAAATAACTCTAAATTAAGTCTTTGTTACTTAAAATATGTTCCCCTAGTGTCCAAATAACTCTAAATTAAGTCTTTGTTACTTAGAATATGTTCCCATAGTGTCCAAATAACTCTAAATTAAGTCTTTGTTACTTAGAATATGTTCCCCTAGTGTCCAAATAACTCTAAATTAAGTCTTTGTTACTTAGAATATGTTCCCCTAGTGTCCAAATAACTCTAAATTAAGCCTTTGTTACTTAAAATATGTTCCCCTAGTGTCCAAATAACTCTAAATTAAGTCTTTGTTACTTAGAATATGTTCCCCTAGTGTCCAAATAACTCTAAATTAAGTCTTTGTTACTTAAAATATGTTCCCATAGTGTCCAAATAACTCTAAATTAAGTCTTTGTTACTTAGAATATGTTCCCCTAGTGTCCAAATAACTCTAAATTAAGTCTTTGTTACTTAGAATATGTTCCCATAGTGTCCAAATAACTCTAAATTAAGTCTTTGTTACTTAGAATATGTTCCCCTAGTGTCCAAATAACTCTAAATTAAGTATTTGTTACTTAGAATATGTTCCCCATACTAAAGGGTTACTAACATTTTACATCTTCTAATTGTCATAAGGGGGGAAAAGAAGGTAACCACTATACAGGTTAAGGTTTAAGTAACATTTTAACATTCTTAACCGTCAAGACAGTTAAAAAAAAAACCAGTATGTCTGAATATACAGTACAAGACTTCCTGTATATTTTCTTCTGGGATTAAAGCCAAGTAAAAAGCAAAGCACGCACTTTAAAAGTAGCTTTGCATGGCGGTGGTTCGAACTTGGGTGTTTTGTGTCACTTCACAGGCGACAAATTCCTGATGGGATGCTGACTGTAGCGTTTTGAGGGTAAAGGAAGGCTAAATACGTATCAGACAGTTCCTGCACACACTAGGAGCTGTGGTTATCTGTCCAGCGTCTGATCGTGTGTGCGGCGGGATCGAGTCTGTGTTTGCGTCCGCAGGAACATAAATCCTGCAGACCGGGCCAGATAAGCGTCTTGTGATACGACGCACTTTGTTGACATTATCCTTGAAAGATCTTTGCTTGGTTTTACAATGAGGACAACTTTTTTACAGTGTGCACACTCGCATGTAGTGTATCTAGTCACTTTTTATCACGCCAGTTCATTTAGCTTTGGCAAACATTGCTGCAGACTTTTGCTCTACTTAGCAGCAGCTTTCATCTTCCCTTCATCCTCTTGGAACCATATCCCTTTGCTCACATTCCACAATCCCTCGGATACGCGAAATTCAACGCCCCTGAAGTTACACAATTCCCAATTTGACCCAAATTTCCTGCATGTACAATGCAGTGGATCCCACATAAGCCTGTGCCTTTTATGTAGACAACCCTTCTATGTCATTAAGTGTATGGTCCACCGTGTTCATGTTATGACTAAAAACTGACATACATGTCAACATAAAATATGAGACATTTTCATAGAAAAAAATAGTACATTTTTGTCAACATAGTCCTCGTTATTTCTAAGCTGCAGTGACATAACTACCGTATTTTACGGACAATAGGGCGCACCGGATTATAAGGCGCACTGCCAATGAATGGTCTATTTTTTATCTTTTTTCATATATGTCATGTCTGTGTAATCATGTTTTGTTTTAGTCATGTTTTGTTTTGTTTAGTTATTGACTCTTTAGTTTCTGGCTTTTCACTCCCTTGTCTTGTTTCCATGGTTACCCATTAGTTTCACCTGTTCCACGTTTGGACTCATTATCATACTTGCCAACCCTCCCGGATTTTCCGGGAGACTCCCGAAATTCAGCGCCTCTCCCGAAAACCTCCCGGGACAAATTTTCTCCCGAAAATCTCCCGAAATTCAGGCGGACTCAGGTCCTCATGGGTTTATTGTTAGGCAGTTTCATTAACGTCCTCCCAGCGCGGCAACAACACACAACAACAGCAGTCACGTTTTTGTATACCGTAAAGCAGTTCGTCTGACGTAAACAGCAATACTGTCATCTAGTGCATTTGATGAAAGCACTTTTGTGCGTGCCACACATCAATACATCATCAGAGACAGGGTGTTCAGCATGGTTAGAAAAATAGTGACAGAAAATAGAACAAGGATGGACAATTCAACCCCTAACTCAACAATGAGTAGATGAGTGTTATGTGTGTGTATATGTGTAAATAAATGAACACTGAAATTCAAGTATTTATTTTATATATATATATATATATATATATAATAAAATAGATATATATACGTGTGTGTGTATATATATATATATATATATATATATATATATATATATATATACATATATATATATATACGCCGGATAGTCGAACCTCGGATTCAGGAGGAACAGTGTGGTTTTCGTCCTGGTCGTGGAACTGTGGACCAGCTCTATACTCTCGGCAGGGTCCTTGAGGGTGCATGGGAGTTTGCCCAACCAGTCTACATGTGCTTTGTGGACTTGGAGAAGGCATTCGACCGTGTCCCTCGGGAAGTCCTGTGGGGAGTGCTCAGAGAGTATGGGGTTTCGGACTGTCTGATTGTGGCGGTCCGCTCCCTGTATAATCAGTGTCAGAGCTTGGTTCGCATTGCCGGCAGTAAGTCGGACACGTTTCCGGTGAGGGTTGGACTCCGCCAAGGCTGCCCTTTGTCACCGATTCTGTTCATAACTTTTATGGACAGAATTTCTAGGCGCAGTCAAGGCGTTGAGGGGATCCGGTTTGGTGGCTGCAGGATTAGGTCTCTGCTTTTTGCAGATGATTTGGTCCTGATGGCTTCATCTGGCCAGGATCTTCAGCTCTCACTGGATCGGTTCGCAGCTGAGTGTGAAGCGACTGGGATGAGAATCAGCACCTCCAAGTCCGAGTCCATGGTTCTCGCCCGGAAAAGGGTGGAGTGCCATCTCCGGGTTGGGGAGGAGATCTTGCCCCAAGTGGAGGAGTTCAAGTACCTCGGAGTCTTGTTCACGAGTGAGGGAAGAGTGGATCGTGAGATCGACAGGCGGATCGGTGCGGCGTCTTCAGTAATGCGGACGCTGTATCGATCCGTTGTGGTGAAGAAGGAGCTGAGCCGGAAGGCAAAGCTCTCAATTTACCGGTCGATCTACGTTCCCATCCTCACCTATGGTCATGAGCTTTGGGTTATGACCGAAAGGACAAGATCACGGGTACAAGCGGCCGAAATGAGTTTCCTCCGCCGGGTGGCGGGGCTCTCCCTTAGAGATAGGGTGAGAAGCTCTGTCATCCGGGGGGATCTCAAAGTAAAGCCGCTGCTCCTCCGCATCGAGAGGAGCCAGATGAGGTGGTTCGGGCATCTGGTCAGGATGCCACCCGAGCGCCTCCCTAAGGAGGTGTTTAGGGCATGTCCGACCGGTAGGAGGCCACGAGGAAGACCCAGGACACGTTGGGAAGACTATGTCTCCCGGCTGGCCTGGGAACGCCTCGGGATCCCCCGGGAGGAGCTGGACGAAGTGGCTGGGGAGAGGGAAGTCTGGGCTTCCCTGCTTAGGCTGCTGCCCCCGCGACCCGACCTCGGATAGGCGGAAGAAGATGGATGGATGGATGGATATATATACATACATACATATAATAAAATATATATATATACTGTATATATATATATATATATATATATATATATATATATATATATATATATATATATATATATATGAAATACTTGACTTGGTGAATTCTAGCTGTAAATATACTCCTCCCCTTTAGCCACGCCCCCGTCCCACCCCGATCCCGCCCACCCCCTCCCCCCACCTCCCGAAATCAAAGGTCTCAAGGTTGGCAAGTATGCTCATTATGCACTCTTGTTTGTCACCATAGCAACCCATTAGTTTTCACCTGTCATGTCACGCACCTGTTTGGAGTCACGCACCTGTTGTTAATCATGTCTGTGTTATTTAAGCTTTTCATTTTCTGTTGTTCATCCTGGTGTCATATCTTTTCTAACCCTGCTCTCCTCTCGTATCAAGCCACAGTAAGTGTTTTTATTTCGTGTTCACAGTTTCTGCCTGAGAGCAAGTTTTGTTTTCATTCGCCAAGTTTTTTTACCTCCGCCATTGTGCGCGCCTTTTGTTTGCTTCTGTTTTGTAGTTTGTTAGTGTTTAAAATAAATCATGTACCCACCTTCAAGCCATGTCCGATCCAAGTTCACTTGCATCTCGGGAAAACAAAAACTCCACAGTCCAAGTTCTGACAATATATAAGACGCACCGGAGTATAAAGCGCCCTTTAAAGGCTTAGTGGCCACATGCGTGGACAGCACCTTTTAGCTCTTATTTCCAAAATTGTGTACACTACTGAATTGGGGTCTTATGGCCGCTTATGTGGACACTTATACTGCCATCTGGTGGTGTCAGAAGAGTATAACATACAATGGAATTTGGAAGAAAAAAAAGTGTAAAAATAAGAATTAGCATGTCACTAAACATGAAGTACACGTTTGTTACTTATGGACTAAGTACATCATATCAAAAGATGATTCTTAGTTTGTATTCTAATTAGGGTCCAATAAGCCCAAATAGCAAAGAGAAATTAAAAAAAGCATGTGAACAAACAGCTTGGGCCTTAAGAGGTTAAAGGAGTTTAAAGGAGAATTCTTATTATTTTGTTCTAAATTTAAACACTTTGCTGTGGTCTACATAACATGTAATGGTGGTTCTTTGGTCAAAATGTTGCATAGATTATGTTTTACAGATCATCTTCAAGCCGCTTTCTGACAGTCGCTTCCGGATGTGCCGTTTTGTGGGCGGTCTTATTTACATTGCTCACCTTCGGCAGCGTCTTCTTGTATAGGTTAAATTCTGTTGGTGTTGTCAAACTGGTGGTAGTACACCTTTGTTGTAGCGGTGTAGCGTGCAAGGACGGGAGTGGAAGAAGTGTCAAAAGATGGAGCTAACTGTTTTAATGACATTCAGACTTTACTTAAATCAATAACGGAGCAACATCAACAACAACACCGGATATGTGTCCCATGAAAAAACGTCCGACCGGAACTCTCTAATAACTAAAGTTCCTTGGGTGAATAATGTGAACTCACTACACCGGTATGTTTTAGCGCTTTCATGGCGAGTTTACTGACAGACATAACTAAGAACTTTACACTACTTTATATTAGAAATGGCAACAGCGGAGGATAAATGTCCCATAACAAGAAGATAGAGAAAAAGAAGAAGCTTATTGACTACGGAGTCGCCACGGACTACAAAGACGGATACGCGCACAGATTTTCAATCAAAAATCAACAGCCATACATGTCACACTAAAGGTGGCCATATGAACAACGCCAACACTATCATAAACATGTGCCATATAGTGAAACCATACTAAACAACAATGACAAACACATTTTGGGAGAATATTTGCACCGCAACACAACATAAACACTACAGAACAAATTCCCACAATTCCCTAAAGCACCAACTTTTCTGGGATGATACAAAATAAATAAATTGGTGGATCTACACCTAACATCCACTGTCATGATACCAAGTACAATAGCGTATCTAGTCGATACTTCTATGATTACATCGCTATTTTTTAGCATCACAAAATCTCCTTTCGTTTTGAAAAAATGTATATTATGTTTATAAACTCAGGAAATATGTCCCTGGACACATGAGGACTTTGATTATGACCAATGTACTTGGTATCGGATTGATACCCAAATTTGTGTTATCATCCAAAACTAATGTAAAGTATCTAACAAGAGAAGAATAAGTGATTATTACATTTTAACAGAAGTGTAGATAGAACATGTTAAAAGAGAAAGTAAGCAGATATTAACAGTAAATGAACAAGTAGATTAATCATTCATTTTCTACCACTTGTCCTTAATAATGTTGACAAAATAATAGAATGATAAATGACACAATATGTTACTGCATATGTCAGCAGACTAAATTAGGAGCCTTTGTTTGTTTACTTACTAATAAAAGACAAGTTGTCTTGTAAGTTCACTATTTTATTTAAGGACAAACATGCAATAAGAAAAATATGTTTATGGTACTCTAAGATTTTGTGTAAAATAAAGCCAATAATGTTATTTAGAAAAGTACCAAAAAGTAACAAAATATTTTGGTACCGGTACCAAAATATTGGTATCGGGACAACACTACAGCTGACCCATATCAGGTCTCTCAGGAAATGTGCACATTAAATGATTTCTACATGAAATAATTATTGTAATCATATAGAAAATACATTATACGAATACAAATATGTTAATACCTATGTGTTCTAAATATTGATTTTATTTTTATTTTTTATCATAACAATTGCGACTCTGCCTCACCTGCCCGCACGTCGCTGCTTTTGAAGGCTCACGCATATTAGTGACCCACTACTGAGAGTACCGTACACTAAATTGGCCCTAGTGTGTGAATGTGAGTGTGAATGTTGTCTGTCTATCTGTGTTGGCCCTGTGATGAGGTGGCGACTTGTCCAGGGTGTACACCGCCTTCCGCCCGATTCTAGCTGAGATAGGCTCCAGCGCCCCCCCGCGACCCCGAAGGGAATAAGCGGTAGAAAATGGATGGATGGATGGATACTGAGAGTATACTGCAGTGGGTGTGTGAGCACCTAAGTGCTTATATAACCACTGACAAAGGAGGAAGTCCAACACATTGACATCCAAGCAGCCAGACCGAGACTGGTGTGCTATAAAGCGGGTGTGTTTAACATCCCATAGTACACAGAGACCCCCTACCACCCCCCTCACTTGTGAAGCGGGGATCTCAAGTTGGGTTGCGTGCAAAGTCCTCGTTTTTTCTACAGTTTTTCTTAAGTGCTAGATTTCACTGATTTACCATGAAACTATGCACCGTTCTGATACACGCCACCATTTATACACACACACACACACGCCACAGTTCCTGCGGTTCAAAGCACGAACGACGAGGTGAAAGACGAGTCATGAGTGAGCGAGGCCGTTCTCCTTTCTTTCAGCGGTCAGCGTTTCATTTCTGCAAGAAAAAATGTGAGTCTGTGACAAGAAAAATGTTTTATGGATTCCCACAGAGGCTCGCCGGCCAGACTCACCTCAGCTCATATTAAAATGAAAAATGCAATCCCAATTTTTTTTTAACCGGTATTTACCCCCACTGGACACAGCGGCCAATGAAATACAATACAAAGAAAAACATTGTTGTCTAAGTTGTCTGTTGCCGTCATAAAACTTGTATTTACTGAACAGGCAATGTTTTGAGTGCATTTTAAATGTAAAAAAAAAAAAAATAGTTAACCATTGATGATGAGGATGAGGGTGCCGTTCACATTTCCGGTACCTGGGAAATGATACCGGTACTCTACTTTACCGATATTTAATACTCTTTGTCATTTGTTCTCCCGGGATGAAAACGGACTATTCCGGACAAGGCTTGCAGGTAGGAACATATTTATAAATCTAACTACAAAATAACAGGCAAAAACTCTCTAACTGTGGCATGAAATAAACAAGACTTACGTAGGGGGTTGCGTGACAATAGCGTGAAGCAAACAACTAGCATAAACTATAGCATAGCAAGAAACAAACAACTAAATAAGTCACAGCATAGAACAACTATGAAACTGTGGCATGAAACAACTAACATGAACTATGGCATACAATAACATGAAACTGTGGCATGAAACAACTAGCATGAACTATGGCATAGAACAACATGAAACTGTGGCATGAAACAACTAAAATGAACTATGGCATAGTAAACATGAAACTGTGGCATGAAACAACTAGCATGAACTATGGCATAGAACAACATGAAACTGTGGCATGAAACAACTAACATGAACTATGGCATACAACAACATTAAACTGTGGCATGAAACAACTAACATGAACTATGGCATACAACAACATTAAACTGTGGCATGAAACAACTAACATGAACTATGGCATAGAACAACATGAAACTGTGGCATGAAACAACTAACATGAACTATGGCATACAACAACATGAAACTGGCATGAAACAACTAACATGAACTATGGCATACAACAACATGAAACTGTGGCATGAAACAACTAACATGAACTATGGCATGGAACAACTATGAAACTGTGGCATGAAACAACTAACATGAACTATGGCATAGAACAACATGAAACTGTGGCATGAAACAACTAACATGAACTATGGCATAGAATAACTATGAAACTGTGGCATGAAACAACTAACATGAACTATGGCATAGAACAACATGAAACTGTGGCATGAAACAACCAACATGAACTATGGCATAGAACACCATGAAACTGTGGCATGAAACCAATAACTAGCATAACTATAGAATCAGACCTGAAACGAGCAATGACGCCAGGCCGACTGACTGGCAATGGCGGTTTAAATAGTCTCTTGATTAGAGCCAGGTGAGTGTCCGAACACCAGCGGCAGGTGAAAATCATATGCCACCATGGCAACCAAAACAAACAAGAGTACACAAAAAACAGGAACTAATTGGAGTTAAACTAACAGAACATAACACTCTTGTGTGTGTTCAAATGTGTTAACACATTTTAATTGTTAAAAACTATGTCAATTGTTTTGTTTAATATTTAAGTTGTGCTGTCCAATTGTTCCATCTCGTTTTCTTACACTTGTGTCATATGCGAGTACTGTACAATTATTACATAGTAAACTTTGCATGCAGTTGCAATTTCAAGACGTTTGATGGCAGTAATGTGTAGACTATGGCAGTGTTTTTCAACCACTAGTGTGCCGTGAGATACAGTCTGGTGTGCCGTGGGAGATTATCTAATTTCACCTATTTAGGGTTAAAAATATTTTTTGCAAACCAGTAATTATAGTCTGCAAATGATGTGTTGTTGTTGACTGTCTGTGCTGTCTAGAGCTCGGCAGAGTAACCGTGTAATACTCTTCCATATCAGTAGGTGGCAGCCGGTAGCTAATTGCTTTGTAGATGTCGGGAACAGCGGGAGGCAGGGTGCAGGTAAAAAGGTATCTAATGCTTAAACCAAAAATAAACAAAAGGTGAGTGCCCCTAAGAAAAGGCATTGAAGCTTAGGGAAGGCTATACAGAACAAAACTAAAACTGAACTGGCTACAAAGTAAACAAAAACAGAATGCTGGACGACAGCAAAGACTTACTGTGGAGCAAAGATGGCGTCCACAATGTACATCCAAACATGACACGACGATCAACAATGTCCCCACGAAGACGGATAAAAACAAAGTAGATGCGGGAAATATCGCTCCAAAGAAGACATGAAACTGCTACAGGAAAATACCAAAAAATTAGAAAAAGCCACCAAAATAGGAGCGCAAGACAAGAACTAAAACACTACACACAGGAAAACAGCAAAAAAACTCAAAATAAGTCACTACGTGATGTGACAGGTAGTGACAGTACACCTACTTTGAGACAAGAGCTATAGTGATGCATGCTTGGTTATGCTTTAAAGTCATATCCAACAATTGCGACAACGACTTTTTACTGTCAACTGAGTTTAGTTTTTTCAATGATTTCTGCTTGTGGTGTGCCTCCGGATTTTTTCAACGCAAAAAATGTGCCTTGGCTCAAAAAAGGTTGAAAAACACTGGACTGTGGTACCTTGTCTCAGCCAGGAAGTAGTCTTTGCCAATAAGTTAAATGTGCCCGTCTTTTTTTATGTTAAGTCCTACCCGGTGTTTAAAATTAAAGTATTGTATTTACTGCGCACGAGCTGTTTGATCGTAATACAGAGCCCCTAAAGGGACATGGGGGGAAAATGATCTTGTGCCCACGCAAAAGGTTTATCGTGCGCTCGAGATGTTTTCCCGTGGGCACAAGAAACATATCTAAAAAAATATTTTCCCCATGTCCCTTTATGGGCTCCGTATCGCAACATGCATTTTAGCTTTAGTTTTAATTGCCATATTTGGAGGCGTTGAAATCACAATGTAAAATCGCTAATGATAATCTTTAGCTACAGAAGGAAGAGGGTCGCAGTTTCAAGATGCTAAGGGGCGGGGCATCAAAATGTGGATGTTTCTTTAGTAAGTGCCTCCACATGTTATATTCCTTTGAGGCTGTTTACTTATTTACAAAGGAAACACATCAGCTTTCACACTGCACTGTCAATAAATTCATTATTCTGTCCTCGCTACTCGATTCCAGCGTGTGCAGCTAGACAGATAGTTAACAGCATGGAGAAACAGAAGCTAAGTTTAGTTGATGATTGATGTTCCTTCTTAGAATTATTTTTCTTCCTCAGTTTTATTTCTTTATACGTCTTACTTTGTTCAGACTGTGTATGTTACATAAATAAAATAGAAGGTTTAGTGTTATTACACTCAGCAAACATTGCACACGTGGTTTAACACAATTAAACCACCCTCTGCTGGTCAAATTCAGCGTTACATGTATTTAACAGTTTTGATCGTTAAACAGCCAAAAACAACACGACCACGAATACAAAAGACATCACAATGTCAGCTATTTCAATAAATTCATGCTTTGTTGTCCAGTCGCTTTTAAAAGTCTGATTTTCGCGATTTATTTGGATTTTATTTTTCTAATGTTGATGAGTCTTCTACTCACCCACTGCTACTTCATCGTGACACATGTGCTTTGTTGTTGCCCCCCGCTATGAATAGTTTGTCTGCGTTCGCGCTTATAACATTAAAATCACTAATACTTGGTTAATATTCAAGTCACAAAATGTAAATGGAGTATTGTTGGTGGTTTTTGAATGGTTATTTATTGGGTTTTATGGGTGAAATAGTGGAGCTCCCATCGGCTCTGCTGTAAGCGGACCTTTATTTACGTTTGTAGAGGTTGCCCTCTAGTGGGTTCCTCAGACTGCCACGAGAGCCCGGATCAGGGGTACAACACTATTTTATTTTCATTAAATAGTGCAGAGTTTTTGCTTTCCAGCAAAATGTGTTTTTCTGCGTCTGTGTCTCTCTCTCGCTCTCTCTGGCTCCCACTCCAACTCCAACCCCGTGTCTCGTTCCGGCTGCTGCTAATAAAGGCGACAGGTGATTAGATAACAAGGCCCACCTGGGCCATCCCCTCACCTGTCGCTGTCTTCGAGGCCGGTCCTTGCACACCCCGTTCCGCGGCAGGCCCGCAGGCCACGCCCCCATCCACAACGTGTATTTAATACTTAGAATGCATTTTTTTTTAAATCCACCCGTCATGTCTTTCATAATGATTGTCCACGAAAAAAATAAAAAATAAATAAAGTGCAGTTCCCCTTTAAAGCCTGAACATAGTCAAATTCCCAATAAATCTGATTCTGATATTTTTCATACTTATACCCATACATCCGCATTGGAACGCATGGGTAAATAAGGGAAATTTATTTTTGATGAATTTACTGGAAGAGAGGCGCCAGGAAAAAATGGCTAAATATCGTAATTACCTGGGGAAAACAGGACGGCTTATCTTGTACTGTCTCATATTTGGGTCAATACCAGGGAAATTATGAATTAAGCGTGCAAGGTCAATCAATGTTTACTTATATAGCCCTAAATCACCAGTGTCTCAAAGGGCTGCACAAGCCACAACGACATCCTCGGCTTAGATCCCACATCAGGGTCAGTTCATAACATAAGCGGCATAGCTCGGTTGGTAGCGTGGCCGTGTCAACAACTTGAGGGTTCCAGGTTCGATCCCTGCTTCTGCCAACCTCGTCACTGCTGTTGTGTCCTTGGGCAAGACACTTTACCCACCTGCTCCCAGTGCCACCCACACTGGTTTAAATGTAACTTAGATATTGGGTTTCACTATGTAAAGTGCTTTGAGTCACTAGAGAAAAGCGCTATATAAATATAATTGAATTCAATAAGTGTACAGCTCTGGTAATGGGTACATTCGCACCCACCTGCACAAATGTACTTTAAAATGTAACAATCAAAATAAATATGACTTTTCTTTTGTTTACTAGGGCATGCATGTATAATATGCATTAATTTGACCATTTAAAATCAACGATAATAAAAAGGAGATGCATAAAAATGACCCAAAAACTTGGAAAAACGCGATTCATTGCGTTACTTTTTGGTGTAACCATCATGAGCGTTCTGTTCAGGTATATTTCTTTTATATTTTGATAAATCACCATATTTATGTATTACTAAATTTAAATAGGTATTGATCAATCTTTAAGCTGTGTGTATTTGATTTCAGTTTGCTTTTGACATCTTATTGTCAAGACTTGGACTATGGCGTGGTTTGTTCTCCCGTGGTGCAAATGAACATTTGGACCAGACATGGCGTGAAGGTGAAGACATATTTAATTTTACTATAACAAAAAGAACAAACTAAAGGTGCGCACAAGGCGGAAGTACAAACTTGACAAATGAAACCAATACTTGCACGTGGGCAAAAAACTAAGGACATGAACAAAAGTCGCTAACTGTGGCATGAATCGAAAAAACTTACTTGGACAGGGCATGAAGTACGCAGAGGTAAACAGAGTGTGACAGGGGTATGATGTCGCCAGACAGACAGCCTGGCAACTGGAAGCTTAAATAATAGTGACATGATTAAAGACAGGTGCGTGAGTCGTGAGGGCAGGTGAAAACTAATGGGTTGCTATGGTGACAAACAAGAGTGCACAATGAGTCCAAACGTGGAACAGGTGAAAATAATGGGTAACTATGGAACCAAGACAAGGGAGTGAAAAGCCAGAAACTAAAGAGTCCAGTAACTAAACTAAACAAAACATGACATGACTAAAACAAAACATGATTACACAGACATGACACTTATTTAGAATTGTAGTTGAAACTTTTACAACCTTGTGTTGCGCTCATGATGGCGTAACCAAACTAGATTTCATTTAATGATCTTATTTTGAATATTTATTCCCTTTTTTACATTTAGTATATTTAAATATTCATTTATAAACATTGAATACATTTCAAATATCAATAAAATGCAATTGCCTTCATCACTTTGACTTGTAATATCTCTAATTCTGGTGGTGTTTTATGCTTTTTTTCTTTTTGGAACATGTACTATACATATAATACAATAAAGTCCCAAATAAAATTATGTTTCTAGCAATACTTTAATTTTGCCTTTGAAAGTAACACTCCAATGTCCATTAGTGGAGCTGTACACATAAGCAAAATTACTTCAGCAATATTTTATAGCTTAGCTCATCAATATACAGCATGTAGTTTAGTGCCTCTTCATTAGAGTATGTCTACAATTAAAGATTTTCCCTTTAGTCACTGGAATTAAACCTGCAATTAGAGACTTGTCTCATGCACTTGCTACTATCACACTAGCCTACTGACAAAAGCGTAAGAAAAAAAAACTAGCTGTGGTGGTGATGTAAGTAAGCATGGTTCACTTACGACAACCTCATGCTGATGCCGTGTAGAAGTGGATGTTGTACACGGTTGCCACGGTGACGGCGAGCATGCCACTTCCGCCTTCATCCAGAGATACAGGCAGAAAGAGATTTTTTTTTTTTTCCCCCTCCCCTGAAATTCCTCTGAGGATTAGCGAAAAAGGGGAGCTTTAAATAGTTGCCTCCCTCACGTACCCTCATTCTTTCCCCCTTTCCGACCAGAATAGACGTTTTGATCAGCTCTGAAAATAGGCGAGGTTTATTTATAATAAGTGCATACCGCTGATAAGTGCTGGGAGAGTTTTGACAAACACAGAGGCTTGTTGCTGCTCTGTTTGGAGGGTTGTTGAGGAGACAGTCTTTTTATTTTTTATTTCAGCTTCTATTTCCTCCACAAGGACCCAAGTCCAGTCCAAGAATGTTAATAATGACTGCTTACTTCCGATTTTGCAGTTGTTTTTTTTAATGCACCCAATTGCTGTTTAATGACGCGTAACATAAATTGCAACTTCAAGGAGCATTCATATTAGTACTAAAGCCTTCTTCACCAAGAAACGCATAATTAACGAGAAAAGCGTTGTTTTAGGCCACAGGTTTCAAACCCAAGGCCCGGGGGCCAGATGGGGCCTGCCCCATCATTGTATGTGGCCTGCAAAAGCCTGGGAAGAATTTGTGTTAATAAAATACTTTTTTTTTTTTTTTTACTAAATGAAAATAATTACCGTATTTTTTCGGAGTATAAGTCGCACCGGAGTATAAGTCGCACCTGCCGAAAATGCATAATAAAGAAGGAAAAAAAAACATATATAAGTCGCACTGGAATATAAGTCGCATTTTTTGGGGAAATTTATTTGATAAAACCCAACACCAAGAATAGACATTTGAAAGGCAATTTAAAATAAATAAAGAATAGTGAACAACAGGCTGAATACGTGTACGTTATATGAAGCATAAATAACCAACTGGTATGTTAACGTAACATATTATGGTAAGAGTCATTCAAATAACTATAACATATAGAACATGCTATACGTTTACCAAACAATCTGTCACTCCTAATCGCTAAATCCCATGAAATCTTATACGTCTAGTCCAGGGGTCGGCAACCTTTACCAGTCAAAGAGCCATTTTGACCACTTTCACAAATTATAGAAAACGGGAGCCGCAAAAATTTTTGAAATTTTAAATGAAAAAACACTGCATTCAAAGTTTTTTTAATGCTTTGTGCTATGTATAAACCAGGGGTCTCAGACACGCTGCCCACACCTTTTCATGGAATTTTTAAGCTGGTGCTGCACGCGGATTTTAAATGAATAGCGCTTGTCAGTGTCATGCGTGCCGTGATGGTACAGCATATAGCGCCCATTTCAACCAGCGTGCCTGATCAGCCACATGTTGAATGGGGCTTCCGCTTGCTCACTAGGTGACAGCAAGGCATACTTGGTCAACAACCACACAGGTTACACTAACGGTGGCGGTATAAAAAAAACTTTAACACTCTTACTAATAATGCGCCACACTGTGAACCCACACCAAACAAGAATGACAAACACATTTCGGGAGAACATCTGCACCTTAACACAACATAAACACAACAGGACAAATACCCAGAATCCCATGCAGCCCTACCTCTTCCGGGATACATTAGACACTAACCAAACCCCGCCCACCTCAACCGACGCACAGAGAGGGGGGGTTGATGTGTGAAGGAGCAGGGTTGGGGTGGGGGCGGGGTTTGGTGGTAGCAGGAGTGTATAATGTAGCCCGGAAGAGTCAGGGCTGCATGGGATTCTGGGTGTTTGTTCTGTTGTGTTTATGTTGTGTTAAGGTGCAGATGTTCTCCTGAAATGTGTTTGTCATTCTTGTTTGGTTTTGGTTCAAAGTGTGGCACATTATTAGTAAGAGTGTTAAAGTTGTTTTATATGACCACCGTCAGTGTAACCTGTGTGGCTGTTGACCAAGTATGCCTTGCTGTCACGTACGTGTGCAAGCAGAAGATGTATATTATATAACAAATGTTGGGCTGGCACGCTCTTAATACAGATTGTAGAGGGCGCCAAATGTTGTACCATCATGGCACGCCCTTATTATAGCTGTAAGGGTGAAAATCGGTGAATATTAATCCCGGGAGTTTTCTGCGAGAGGCACTGAAATCCGGAAGTCTCACGGGAAAATTGGGGGGTTCAGCAAGTAAGCTGCTGAGCCGCATCAGAGTGATCAAAGAGCCGCAAGCGGCTCCGGAGCCGCGGGTTGCCGACCCCTGGTCTAGTCTTTTACGTGAATGAGCTAAATAATATTATTTGATATTTTACGGTAATGTGTTAATAATTTCACACATAAGTCGCTCCTGAGTATAAGTCGCATCCCCGGCCAAACTATGAAAAAAACTGCGACTTATAGTCCGAAAAATACGGTATGTTGATTTTGACAGGAAAAAATGTGTGTCTTCTAAACATTATCTAAACATGCCAAATATTACATTAAAATATGTTAGTGAAGATAACATTAGTTTGCACATGAAAAAATCTAATAATTGAGTGCATAGACAATGGTGTAATAATACTGTATGAGGTGATTACTGGTACACATTAGTGTTGTCCCGATACCAATATTTTGGTAACGGTCCCAAAATTATTTCGATACTTGATGGAACCCTTAAAAGGCTAATGCTGATAAAATTGGCACTTTTTTCATAGTTCTCCACCAAAAAAAATATGTTTACGGGTTAGTGTTGTAACGATACCAATATTTTGGTACCGGTACTAAAATTATTTCGGTACTTTTCGATACTTTTCTAAATAAAGGGGAACAACAAAAAATTGCATTATTGGCTTTATTTCAACAAAAAATCTTAGGGTACATTAAACATATGTTTCTTATTGCAATTTAGTCCTTAAATAAAATAACAATATAGATACAAGACAACTTGTCTTTTATTAGTAACTAAGCAAACAAAGACTCCTAATTTAGTCTGCTGACATATGCAGTAACATATTGTGTCATTTATCATTCTATTATTTTGTCAACATTATTAAGGACAAGTGGTAGAAAATTGATTATTAATCTACTTGTTCATTTACTGTTACTTTCTCTTTTAATATGTTCTATCTACACTTCTGTTAAAATGTAATAATCACTTATTCTTCTGTTGTTTGATACTTTACAGTAGTTTTGGATGATACCACAAATTTGGGTATCAATCCGATACCAAGTAGTTACAGGATCATACATTGGTCATATTCATGTGTCCAGGGGCATATTTCCTGAGTTTATAAACATAATATACAGTACATTTTAAAAAAAGCGAAAGATGGTGTTGTGATGCCAATTAATATCATAATCATAGTAGTATCAACTAGATACGCTATTGTACTTGGTATCATTACAGTGGATGTCAGGTGTAGATCCACCAATGGCGTTTGTTTACATTGTGACGCATGTTTAGTTATTCCTCGTCCTGCAGGGATGATACTTGTAAGAAACTTACTTTATTTGTCGCCATGGAGACCAGGATTAGTGATTTAGAAGTAGCTAAAACACTGCCGACTGGGGCTGGACGTTAGCTGCTAGCTAGCTAGCCATGTCTTAAAGCACCTCTTCATGAGGGCGTTTCAGTGTTATAACTTCACCTTTATCGTTAGTTTTTAAGCCAAAATGCGTCCGTTCTCCCTTTTCTGTCTACACACTGTGTCTGCTTGTAAGTACTCTGTGATTGTGCACTGCCGAACATGCTCCTCTGCTCGTAAACCAGCAATAACACAATGTGACGATGACGGGTGCGTGGGGTAGTGGTGGACCGGTACTTTTCAGAGGCGGTATAGTACCGAATATGATTCATTAGTATCGCGGTACTATACTAATACCGGGATACCGTACAAGACTAGACTAGACTAGACTAGACTTCCTTTTTATCGTCATTCAAATTTGAACTATACAGCACAGATAAGAACAAAATTTTGTTACATAAGCGGTAGTGCAGGATAAAAAAGCAATAAGGTGCATATATAAATAAATAAATATATATAATTAATATATAAATATATATATACAGTATATAAAATAAATAGATATATATAAATATATATAAATAAATAAATAGATTACTGTACACATAAATGTGTACTAGTACGGTACACATTTATATCAATGATGTCAAATGATATATATATATATTTTTTTTTTTAAATCAGATCAAATTTTAATTTTGAATAATCACAGGTTATTGCTTGCATGCATAATTTTAATTAATTTTATAAAACGGCCCTCTGAAGGCAGCCATTACTGCGATGTGGCCCTCAATGAAAACAAGTTTGACACCGCTGTTTTAGGCTGTTGGAACCGTTCAAAACGCTAAAGTAATGAAATATTCTTCAGAGTTCCTCGAGGGGTAATCAAGGCGGGCGAAAAAGTGCAAGATTTGTACGAAAAACGATGAGAAAAGTGACACGTACTCCAGTCCAAAGGAGCAGATCAAAGAACGCAAAAGTTTGTAGAGGTTTGTTTGGTATACTTTTAACGTTTATTATTTCCCATTTAAGTACCGTATTTTTTGGACTATAAGGCGGACTTAAAATCTTTTCATTTTCTCAAAACTCGACAGTGCGCCTTATAACCTGGTGCGCCTAATTTATGGAATCATTTTGGTTGTGCTTACCGACATCCAAGCTATTTTTATTTGGTACATGGTCACACATAAGAGATACGTGTAGACTGCAATATGACACAAGTAAACAACACCAACATTTTATACGTTCCATTGAAAATATAAAATTTTTCTCAAACATTTATATCTCATAAAACGGAATATGGGAAACGTGTTTCTCATGCATTCTAAAAGGTCAGTAAAAAAAAAACAAATCGTGTGAAAATCCACCCTTCCAGATTTTTTGGGTGGGATTTACCAAACTAAACAGTGAGATTTTTTTGTTTTTATTTGACAGGAAATAGTTTAGTAATATTATAAGAATGAAATATCAATTCCCCAATTATATACTGTTAGCAAAAACTATTTTACCAAACTGAACTCTTTTAATGTATTTTTTTTTTGACATGGCAGTCAAAAATATATAAAAATGTTTTAGTACGACTTTGGTCGGCTATGAGGCCGCACCGCTTGATGGATTGTACTGTGCTTCAGCATACGAGTATTATTATGGTGTGTCTAAGGTAAGACATATTATCTGGCGTTTTGTTTCGCAATAATATGCAAAAGCAACTTTTCTTACCTTCTGGTACCTGTTGATGTGTATTTGGGATCTGCATAAGTCCTGAAAATTTCCGTACGTCCGCCTTTGTAGTCCGTGACGACTCCTTCTTTTTCTCTACCTTCTTGTTATGGGACATTCATCCTGCACTGTTGCCATTTCTAATATAAAGTAGTGTAAAGTTCTTACTTATATCTGTCAGTAAACTCGCCATGAAAGTGCTAAAACATACCGGTGTAGTGAGTTTACATTATTCACCCAAGGAACTTTAGTTATTAGAGAGTTGGACGGTTTTTCACGGGACACATTTCTGGCGTTGTTGTTGCACTAGTAAGCCATGGATGAGGAGATGCTGCTCTGTTATTGATTGAAGTAAAGTCTGAATGTCATTAAAACAGTTAGCTCCATCTTTTGACACTTCTCCCACTCCCGTCCTTGCACGCTACAACAAAGATGACGGGGAGAAGACGCTGCCGAAGGTGAGCCACGTAAATAAGACCGCCCACAAAACGGCGCATCCTGAAGAGACTGTAAGAAATCGGCTTGAAGATGATCTGTAAAACATAATCGATGCAACATTTTGACCAAAGAACCACCATTACATGTTATGTAGACCACAAGGAAGTCTTTTACATTTAGAAAAAAATCATAATGTGACCCCTTTAATGCACCTTATAATCCGGTGCACCTTTTGTACGAAAATAGACCTGAATAGACCTACTCATCAGCAGTGCGCCTTATAATCCGGTGCGCCTTATGGTCCGGAAAATACGGTATTATCTTAATATTATCTGTTTTTTATCCCGTTTCGGAGTTCTTAAAACGCATTTTTGCTACGAGTGTTTTGTAAAGCAGGATATCGGCGAGCCTGAATTAATAAAAAAACACAAATGTGAGCAAAACCTGAAGGAGTTAAGTTCTTACCAAAGGCAGAAATCATAAATAAAGCTTTTAGCGTAGAAACAATGTTGACATCTTTGATAAAGACGGGGAAAAACATGCATACTCGTAAACGGCGTGTGCAACAACAATAAGATCAATCAATCAAAGTTTATTTACAAACCCTGTTTCCATATGAGTTGGGAAATTGTGTTAGATGTAAATATAAACGGAATACAATGATTTGCAAATCATTTTCAACCCATATTCAGTTGAATATGCTACAAAGACAACATATTTGATGTTCAAACTGATAAACTTTTTTTTTTTTTTGCAAATAATCATTAACTTTAGAGTTTGATGCCAGCAACACGTGACAAAGAAGTTGGGAAAGGTGGCAATAAATACTGATAAAGTTGAGGAATTCTCATCAAACACTTATTTGGAACATCCCACAGGTGTGCAGGCTAATTGGGAACAGGTGGGTGCCATGATTGGGTATAAAAGTAGATTCCATGAAATGCTCAGTCATTCACAAACAAGGATGGGGCGAGGGTCACCACTTTGTCAACAAATGCGTGAGCAAATTGTCGAACAGTTTAAGAACAACATTTCTCAACCAGCTATTGCAAGGAATTTAGGGATTTCACCATCTACGGTCCATAATATCATCAAAGGGTTCAGAGAATCTGGAGAAATCACTGCACGTAAGCAGCTAAGCCCGTGGCCTTCGATCCCTCAGGCTGTACTGCATCAACAAGCGACATCAGTGTGTAAAGGATATCACCACATGGGCTCAGGAACACTTCAGAAACCCACTGTCAGTAACTACAGTTGGTCGCTACATCTGTAAGTGCAAGTTAAAACTCGCCTATGCAAGGCGAAAACCGTTTATCAACAACACCCAGAAACGCCGTCGGCTTCGCTGGGACTGAGCTCATCTAAGATGGACTGATACAAAGTGGAAAAGTGTTCTGTGGTCTGACAAGTCCACACTTCAAATTATTTTTGGAAACTGGACGTCGTGTCCTCCGACCAAAGAGGAAAAGTACCATGCAGATTGTTATAGGCGCAAAGTTGAAAAGCCAGCATCTGTGATGGTATGGGGGTGTGTTAGTGCCCAAGACATGGGTAACTTACACATCTGCGAAGGCACCATTAATGCTGAAAGGTACATACAGGTTTTGGAGCAACATATGTTGCCATCCAAGCAACGTTATCATGGACGCCCCTGCTTATTTCAGCAAGACAATGCCAAGCCACGTGTTACATCAACGTGGCTTCATAGTAAAAGAGTGCGGGTACTAGACTGGCCTGCCTGTAGTCCAGACCTGTCTCCCATTGAAAATGTGTGGCGCATTATGAAGCCTAAAATACCACAACGGAGACCCCCGGACTGTTGAACAACTTAAGCTGTACATCAAGCAAGAATGGGAAAGAATTCCACCTGAGAAGCTTCAAAAATGTGTCTCCTCAGTTCCCAAACGTTTACTGAGTGTTGTTAAAAGGAAAGGCCATGTAACACAGTGGTGAACATGCCCTTTCCCAACTACTTTGGCACGTGTTGCAGCCATGAAATTCTAAGTTAATTATTATTTGCAAAAAACAAATAAAAGTTTATGAGTTTGAACATCAAATATGTTGTCTTTGTAGTGCATTCAATTGAATATGGGTTGAAAATGATTTGCAAATCTTTGTATTCCGTTTATATTTACATCTAACACAATTTCATATGGAAACGGGGCTGCACAAGCCACAACGACATCAGATCCCACATCAGGGCAAGAAAAGACTCAACCCAATGGGATTACAATGAGAAACCTTGGAGGGGACCGCAGATAAAGATACATTCAAGGAGATTTGTTTGTCATACTCGTACACATTTGCACATACACGGTAGGAAATTGGATATGCAAGGAATGGCAAGTTTCTGTTACAATTTCGGTTATGTCGGCAACCGCTTATGTCGACATAAACACTTCCACCGTGGACATGTTAAACCTGGGACGTGAACCAACAAGTGTAAATTATAAACATGGACCGTAGTTCTTTGTAACTTTGTTTGGCATGTTTGTATACTTCTCGTCTTTCCGGCCGCCCCCGTTGAGCGGGCGAGTGCAATACAGTCGGCGAATGCCAGATTTCCATGTATTTGACCCAGTTACGTAACGCGGCGATAACATTCCTGCGCACTTAAGCACCACTCCCTTCTGAGGAAGAATGAATCACCCACGTCTCGCGTTACTCTGGCAATACCACCACCGTCAATCCATCCTTTAATTTCCCCCAACAAGTTGATAGCTGTTGTTTTGAGTCATTTAGGGCTAGCGTGTTTTTCTAGCCCTTTTTAATGGCTTTTACATAAGAGTAGGCGGGCCTGATGAAGGAGCGTGCCCTCGCTTGTCACTTCCCGTCAAACTTCGGCAATAACGCAAAGCAAAGTGGCGGTTTTATGCGCCCTTCAACCCAAGCCACGGGAGTCACTGCACAAATTGCGTGAGAGGCATCAGAGCGCTTCCTTTGGCTGATATGGTGGCTGACGAGGGGGCGAGAGATGAACTGATTCGCAGGTGTTTTTCGGGCCGACCGCCAATCGGCACCTGGGCCCCGCTCAAGCTCGACAACGCCGCAACATCCCCGACATTGCAACTACAGATGGCCCGTGGGATGCGGGGAGGGAGTGCAACGGTGCGGCACCGCTCCTGCACTTTGTGCTTTCTTTGGCAGCAGGTCAAGCACCATCCTCACGGCAGACACGCGATGTATTCACACTCGGCCTACGTCTTAGGCCCCGGTACCTAGCCCACGCCTTCGTACATTGACAGAATGTAGGACAAGTCTTTTTTTTACATTATGGGACCAGTACACTTTTTACATAGTCGCGATCAGAAGTTGACATACACTTGTAAAGAACATAATGTCATGGCTGTCTTGAGTTTCCAATCATTTCTACAACTCTTATTTTTTTGTGATAGAGTGATTAGAGCACATACTTGTTGGTCACAAAAAAAATTCATGAAATTTGGTTCTTTTATGAATTTATTATGGGTCTACTGAAAATGTGGCCAAATGTCATACTTGCCAACCCTCCCGAATTTTCCGGGAGACTCCCGAAATTCAGCGCCTCTCCCGAAAACCTCCCCTTTAGATGTACAATGACTTGTACATTATCTTTAAAACCAGCCTGCACTTGCATTTCATTGTCCCATTTACTCTCTGTAAAGCACCAGTTCCATTGGCAGCAAAACAAGCCCAGAGCATAATACTACCACCACCATGCTTGACGGTAGGAATAGTGTTCCTGGGATTAAAGGCCTCACCTTTTCTCCTCCGAACATATTGCTGGGTATTGTGGCCAAACAGCTAAATTTTTGTTTCATCTGACATCACATGGACAAAGATAAGACCTTCTGGAGGAAAGTTCTGTGGTCAGATGAAACAAAAATTGAGCTGTTTGGCCACAATACCCAGCAATATGTTTGGAGGAGAAAAGGTGAGGCCTTTAATCCCAGGAACACCAATACTACCGTCAAGCATGGTGGTGGTATTATTATGTTCTGGGCCTGTTTTGCTGCCAATGGAACTGGTGCTTTACAGAGAGTAAATGGGACAATGAAAAAGGAGGATTACCTCCAAATTCAGGACAACCTAAAATCATCAGCCCGGAGGTTGGGTCTTGGGCGCAGAACAGGACAATGACCCCAAACACACGTCAAAAGTGATAACGGAATGGCTAAATCAGGCTAGAATTAAGGTTTTAGAATGGCCTTCCCAAAATCCTGACGTGTGGACAATGCTGAAGAAACAAGTCCATGTCAGAAAACCAACACATTTAGTTGAACTGCACCACTTTTGTCAAGAGGAGTGGTCAAAAATTCAACCAGAAGCTTGTGGATGGCTACCAAAAGCGCCTTATTGCAGTGAAACTTGCCAAGGGACATGTAAACAAATATTAACATTGCTGTATGTATACTTTTGACCCAGCAGACCAAAAATTATGTGCTCCAATCACTCTATCACAAAAAAATATGAGTTGTAGAAATGATTGGAAACTCAAGACAGCCATTTAAAAGTGTATGTCAACTTTTGATCGCGACTGTATATTTGAGCTCATTTAATATCCTTTACTTTTATCGTCTTTGTGTATAATTTAGTTTTGCATGTCTCATGACACATTATCTGTATGTCATATTGGCTGAATGTCAGATAGTTGTTTGTGTGCCATGTTGTTCCAGACCACAGCAAACATTACCTAACTTGCCAAAGATGTAATGAATCCATTAGAAGAAGACAGACTGCCGTTTCCTTCAACTTGGCCACACACATCTATACCTTTGGCCATTAAAAGCCAGTCATTTCCAGGAGTTATCTCACCCTCTGAGAAGCCTCTGATTTACTAACGGTTTCTAAAGTTGTAAAAATGTGTAGAATAAATATTACATTTCAACATTTCTGTCAACGAAGATTTGCGTCAGCCTGCGACACATAGTCATTTTGATAGTAGGCTATTATAGCTAATATAGACACTTACATCATGTGTTGCCTTCATTATAAGACTTATAGACGGCTTTTTAATTTTTTGCAGCTCCAGACAGTTTTTTTTGTTTGTATTTTTGGTCCAATATGGCTCTTTCAACATTTTGGGTTGCCGACCCCTGCCCTAATTACTAAAAAATAAAAGTATTGACTTCACTTTCTAAGTGCTGAGTCATCACTGAATGTACGATGAAGGGTAGGAAGCAGTGCAATTAAAATGACAGCTCAATTATATCAACTCATTTCCTTTTGTTAATATTCACACGCAAGTTCTCGCAAACCCTACGTCTATTTTAGGATACTTGGTCGGCTGTGAACGCTCCGCCGGTTTTAGCTGAGATAAGACCCCCATCCGAGTCGGCAAAGCGCCCAATAGCTTGTCCCCGGAACGTATACCTTCCAGCCGCCATGCCGGGCGCTTTACATTCCTGGAGACAGCGACTCAAAACAAAGACTTGCCGGGTTGGATTGGATATCCTCTACATGGGAAGGAAAGGGGACAAATAGCAGAAGATTAAGGAGCTGATAAATCCGAGCTGCCGGCCAAGGCTGACATTGATGTGTTCCTGTGGCATACAGAGCTTGCCAAGTAACAATCAGGCAGTACAAGTATTTAAGCAGGTCACTACACTCATACGCTATCTTTCCTTTACATCGCATACAGAGCTGCAGTCCGTTTGTAGGCCGTGTCAGTGATGTATCCACGCATGTTTTAGATCTTTATCCCCAACTATTGGATATACTGCACAGGGATGTCTAACATTTGTGCTCATGTCACATTATGTAACCCGCACTTGAATTAGCTTTCAAGTAATGGTGACATACTTGCCAACCCTCCCAGATTTTAAGGGAGACTCCCGAAATTCAGCGCCTCTCCCGAAAACCTCCCGGGACAAATTTTCTCCCGAAAATTTCCCGAAATTGAGTGACGTGTCGACAGCCTGTTTTCACGTCCGCTTTCCCACAATATAAACAGCGTGCCTGCCCAATCACGTTATAACTGTAGAATGATCGAGGGCGATTTCTTGGTTCCTTATGTGGGATTATTGTTAGGCAGTTTCATTAACGTCCTCCCAGCGCGGCAACAACACACAGCAACAGCAGTCACGTTTTCGTCTACCGTAAAGCAGTTCGTCTGCCGTAAACAGCAATGTTGTGACACTCTTAAACAGGACAATACTGCCATCTACTGTACATGCATATGTGACAATAACATCTAGGGCTTTTAGAGAGTGCAGTGCACAACTGCGTACACAACAAGGAGACGAAGCAGAATGCATCATCAGAGAGGGTGTTCAGCATGGTTAGAAAAATAGTGACAGAGAATAGAACAAGGATGGACAATTCAACCCTTAACTCAACAATGAGTAGATGAGTGTTATGTGTGTGTATATGTGTAAATAAATTAACACTGAAATTCAAGTATTTCTCTTATTTATGTATACTATACACACATATATATATATATATATATATATATATATATATATATATATATATATATATATATATACAGGTAAAAGCCAGTAAATTAGAATATTTTGAAAAACGTGATTTATTTCAGTAATTGCATTCAAAAGGTGTAACTTGTACATTATATGTATTCATTGCACACAGACTGATGCATTCAAATGTTTATTTCATTTAATTTTGATGATTTGAAGTGGCAACAAATGAAAATCCAAAATTCCGTGTGTCACAAAATTAGAATATTACTTAAGGCTAATACAAAAAAGGGATTTTTAGAAATGTTGGCCAACTGAAAAGTATGAAAATGAAAAATATGAGCATGAACAATACTCAATACTTGGTTGGAGCTCCTTTTGCCTCAATTACTGCGTTAATGCGGCGTGGCATGGAGTCGATGAGTTTCTGGCACTGCTCAGGTGTTATGAGAGCCCAGGTTGCTCTGATAGTGGCCTTCAACTCTTCTGCGTTTTTGGGTCTGGCATTCTGCATCTTCCTTTTCACAATACCCCACAGATTTTCTATGGGGCTAAGGTCAGGGGAGTTGGCGGGCCAATTTAGAACAGAAATACCATGGTCCGTAAACCAGGCACGGGTAGATTTTGCGCTGTGTGCAGGCGCCAAGTCCTGTTGGAACTTGAAATCTCCATCTCCATAGAGCAGGTCAGCAGCAGGAAGCATGAAGTGCTCTAAAACTTGCTGGTAGACGGCTGCGTTGACCCTGGATCTCAGGAAACAGAGTGGACCGACACCAGCAGATGACATGGCACCCCAAACCATCACTGATGGTGGAAACTTTACACTAGACTTCAGGCAACGTGGATCCTGTGCCTCTCCTGTCTTCCTCCAGACTCTGGGACCTCGATTTCCAAAGGAAATGCAAAATTTGCATGGTTGGGTGAAGGTTGCTTTTACCTGTATATATATATGAAATACTTGACTTGGTGAATTCTAGCTGTAAATATACTCCTCCCCTCTTAAACCCCCCCCCCCTCCAGCCCCACCTCCCGAAATCGGAGGTCTCAAGGTTGGCAAGTATGAATGGTAAAGTGGCAAAAATCATGCTTCTACTTTAAAAGTCCCATATTGTAATATTTTTCACTTATTTGAAATCGGTGTCAGAGCTCCCGTAATAGTGTGTTGGAAGTGTTTTGGCCAAAATCTAGCCTTGCTGCTGAAATTTAGACCGTTTAAAGTGCTTTTAGCAGTGGTGTGCCAGCAAGGCCTTCTCTGCTGGCCTAACGTAACCAGAAATCATAATCATAATTAAAGATAAAAGTAATTTTTTCTTTACTTTCCCTAAATATGTAAAAGTATTCATATTCTCTTCATGTCAGATTATGCTCCCTCCAGCGCTGTTGTTTTTAGGTTAGAGTTTTTATTAGAGATAAATGATGAATGCTTTAAAATGTAATATCGGAAATGATTGGTATCAGTATCAAAAAGTAAAATTAATAACTTTTTAAAACGCCGCTGTACGAAGCGGTACATATCCGGTAAAACACGGATGTAGGGCATACTTGCCAGCCCTCCCGATTTTCCCAGGAGACTCCCGAATGTCAGTGCCCCTCCCGAAAATCTCCCGGGGCAACTCTTCTCCCGATTTCCACCCGGACAACAATATTGGGGGCGTGCCTTAAAGGCACTGCCTTTAGCGTCCTCTACAACCTGTCGTCACGTCCGACAAACAGCGTGCCGGCCCAGTCACATAATATATGCGTCTTTTACTGTTTAGTGAATGCAAGGCATACTTGATCAACAGCCATACAGGTCACACTGAGGGTGGCCGTATAAACAACTTTAACTCTGTTACAAATATGCGCCACACTGTGAACCCACACCAAACAAGAACGACAAACACATTTCGGGAGAACGTCCGCACCGTAACACAACATAAACACAACAGAACAAATACCCAGAACCCCTTGCAGCACTAACTCTTCCGGGACGCTACAATATACACCCCCGCTACCACCAAACCCCCGTGTGTTTCCCATCTACACTGCAAAAACTGAAATCAAAGTAAGATTAAATATCTCAAATAAGTGTGATATTTGCTTATTTTCTGTCTGATAAGATACTTCTTCCCACTAAGCAGATTTTATGTTAGTGTTTTACTTGTTTTAAGTGTTTTGGTCCTAAATGATCTCAGTAAGATATTACAGCTTGTTGCTGAGTTTTGATGACCTATATTGAGTAAAACATGCTTGAAACTAGAATATCAACTGTTGCAAAGCTGTGTCATCAACACTCACAAGTATAAAACTACTTTTTAAAATAATAATTTCTTATTTGAAGCATGAAAAAAAAAATCATGACTTTGACACAATTGTGTCTCATAATTAAAACAGATGACAGCCAAATGGACTTTGCTGTTTTATTTTCAATGAAACAAGAGAAAATACGTACTCATATAGTAGTACAGTTGGCACAGTACAGTAAACTGACAGTTAATATTCAAACATTTAACATAAAGAACAGAAATAGTTCATGCACATTCAGATAAATTCTTCAAAATTACAATTAAAAAAAGACTGTATATATGCGCACTAATTGACTCAAAGAGCACGCACTTGGCGCGATGATGTCATGTTATCGATGGAAAAATGCATTTTTAGACCATATGATTTGCCTGAGCGGCTAGGAGACCCCGAGAGTAGCAAGCAGTTCAATCAATCAATCAATCAATCAATCAATGTTTATTTATATAGCCCTAAATCACAAGTGTCTCAAAGGGCTGCACAAGCCACAACGACATCCTCGGTACAGAGCCCACATAAGGGCAAGGAAAAACTCACCCCAGTGGGACGTCGATGTGAATGACTATGAGAAACCTTGGAGAGGACCGCATATGTGGGTAACCCCCCCCCTCTAGGGGAGACTGAATGCAATGGATGTCGAGTGGGTCCGACATAATATTGTGAGAGTCCAGTCCATAGTGGATCCAACATAATAGTAAGAGTCCAGTCCATGGTGGGGCCAGCAGGACACCATCCCGAGCGGAGACGAGTCAGCAGCGCAGTTACCTTGTTGCCTTTCCATTAAGAGCAATAAATTAGTTTTTAGTATAAGTTTGCTGGTTTCAAGAAATGTAATGCCGAGCGCATATCATTATGTCAAGATAATGGCACTCGCGTTTACTTAATTTAAGAATATTTTTCAAGGTATTGAGCAAAAAGGTCTCTTTTTTTTTTCTACCAAGAAAAGTGCACTTGTTATAGTGATAATATGCTTATTTTAAGGTATTTTGGGGTTAATTGAAGTTAGCTAATTTTACTTGTTTTGGAAAGTCTTGACAAGCCAAATTTTCTTGTTCTATTGGCAGATAATTTTGCTTAGTTCTAATAAAACACCCCTCATTTTTCTATTTTTTTTCTTGTTTTTGAACACTGACTTATTGCGTTATTATCACGTTAACTTTGACAGCCCTAGTTAGAAAACAAGAATCCTATGTTTTTTTTTAAAAATGTCTCACCCGCCATGTACCTCAACGCACGTCACTGCGATGGAGATATTTTCCCATACATGTGTGAAGCATGTTCATGCACAAAGCTCCTTTTGTGCCCCTCTGGCAGCAGTACTGTTGGAGTCAACAATGTTCTAGTTGGTTCCGAGCCATGCTGACACTGTATTTATATGCTCTATAACACAGCTGAGCGTCGTTTTAACTGCCGCATTCCTGCAGGTGCCGGGCCGCACATTCTGCAAAGCCGCCTCCTAAACCCGCTCCATCACAGTCACTCCAAAGCTGCCGTTTTGAATTTATTTCAGCTTTCTTCCTGAGGTGCGTCTTAAAATGGTGTTTTTTTTCTCTCTGAGAATAAAGGCCCCCTTGTCCTCACGCTCCCATCTTATTAGTTGCTCTCCACACGCCCAGCTGGAGTGTTCAAAACTCAAAGCCAATGTAAATGTTTTTGCATGTGTGAGCTTTTTTTTTGGGGGGGGGGGGTGCAATTTGCAGAAAAACATGCCCAGGTGATACTTCAGTTTACAATTCCATACTTCTTGCTTTTGGGATTAGTTTTCAATGTGATTATGTTGTTGTTTTGGTGTCTGTGTTTCTGTTTTTGATGCACTACCTTACTTTTTAGGTTTAGGGCATACTTGCCAACCTTGAGACCTCCGATTTCGGGAGGTAGGGGGGTGGTTGGGGGCGTGGTTAAGAGGGGAGGAGTATATTGACAGCTAGAATTCACCAAGTCAAGTATTTCATATATATATATATATATATATATATCTACATCCTGAAAATATGCAAACAAAACTGTGTTTAGATACTTGATACTTCAAACTTGCATAAATATAACATGAATATAACATAACTTGGCTTCTGAGAGCTTAAAAATGTAATGAATAAAATGCTAAAGTTGTTGATAAACAAGCAATTATTTTAATAATTAAATTTGGTCATTTTAAATGAATTATTATGATAATTTAAAATGTATTATTTCAAATATGTTTATTTTAATGTATAATTCTATGGCTGGACGTAATAAGGAGTCAGAAAAAAAATAAAAATAAAAAATACAATTAATTTTGATGTTTTTAGCAAAATATAGTAAAAATGTATTTAGTTATTTTTTTAATTTTTTTTTAATTAATAAATATATTTATTTTTAGGTAAGATAAACATAATAATACAATGTATCTCTAGTCTGGATGATTTAGTTCTTGTCACCCTGTTGTCCTCCCGTTGTGAAAAAAGGCTGTCCTCACTCAGGTCCGCATGGAGCTGGAGGGGGCGTGGCCTCCAGGTCCGAATGAAAATCGGGAGATTTTCGGGAGAATATTTGTCCCGGGAGGTTTTCGGGAGAGGCGCTGAATTCTCCCGGAAAATTTGGGAGGGTTGGCAAGTATGGTTTAGGGTAAAACATATTTAAATATATTCAATATCCATTTTATACCGCTTATTCCCTTAGGGGTCGTGGGGTGGGGGGGGGGGGGGGGCGCTGGAGCCTATCTCAGCTACAAAATCATTTTTTAAATAATAACAAAAATAATCCTCTTTGGCAAAATATCTTTTGTCAGGGTAAATAAATTGTACTAACTAACATAATAAATGTACAATAATAATGTGTAATAAACCTGGATCATGCGGTGTAATGTTTAATACGGATCTAATTAAAATTGCACCGTTGTTTAGAATTAACTGAGACAGTTCGGCTCCAATTTAGTTACATTTTGAGTTAGAATGTGCTCTTTTAGTTTAATTAACACAACAAATGTGAGGGGGAGAAAAACATCGAAACTAATAACCTGTGTGTAGCAAAAGAGTTGGCACAAGAGCATGTTCACCACTGTGTTACATGGCCTTTCCTTTTAACAACACTCAGTAAACGTTTGGGAACTGAGGAGACACATTTTTGAAGCTTTTCAGGTGGAATTCTTTTCCATTCTTGCTGGATGTACAGCTTAAGTTGTTCAACAGTCCCGGGTCTCTGTTTTGGTATATTATGCTTCAAATTGCGCCACACATTTTCAATGGCAGACAGGTCTGGACTACAGGCAGGCCAGTCTAGTACCCGCACTCTTTTACTATGAAGCCACGCTGTTGTAACACGTGGCTTGGCATTGTCTTGCTGAAATAAGCAGGGGCGTCCATGATAACGTTGCTTGGATTCTCCAAAACCTTTTTGGTGCCTTTCAGCATTAATGGTGCCTTCACAGATGTGTAAGTTACCCATGTCTTGGGCATTAATACACCCCCATACCATCCCAGATGCTGGCTTTTGAACTTTGAGCCTAGAACAGTCCGGATGGTTCATTCCCTCTTTGTTCCGGAGGACACGACGTCCACAATTTCCAAAAACAATTTGAAATGTGGACTCATCAGACCACAGAACACTTTTCCACATTGCATCAGTCCATCTTAGATGAGCTCGGGCCCAGCAAAGCCGGCGGCGTTTCTGGGTGTTGTTGATAAATGGCTTTCGCTTTGCATAGCAGAGTTTTAACTTGCACTTACAGATGCAGCGACAAACTGTAGTTAGTGACAGTGGTTTTCTGAAGTGTTACTGAGCCCATGTGGTGATATCCTTTACACACTGATGTCGCTTATTGATGCAGTACCGCCTGAGGGATCAAAGGTCTGTAATAGCATCGCTTACGTGCAGTGATTTCTCCAGATTCTCTGAAACTTTTGATGATATTACGGACCGTAGATGGTGAAATCCCTAAATTCCTTGCAACAGCTGGTTGAGAAATGTTGTTCTTAAACTGTTCGACAATTTGCTCACGCACTTGTTCACAAAGTGGTGACCCTCGCCCCATCCTTGTTTGTGAATGACTGAGCATTTCATGGAAGCTGCTTTTATTTCCAATCATGGCACCCACCTGTTCCCAATTAGCCTGTTCACCTGTGGGATGTTCCAAATAAGTGTTTGATGAGCATTCCTCAACTTTCTCAGTCTTTTTTGCCACTTGTGCCAGCTCATATTTTTCCAAATGAGCTAATATTTACAAAAAATAACCAGGTTTCTCAGTTTGACTTCAAGTGTCTTGTCTTTGCAGTCTATTCAATTGAATATAAGTTGAAAAGATTTGCAAATCATTGTATTCTGTTTTTATTTACCATTTACACAACGTGCCAACTTCACTGGTTTTGGGTTTTGTAATTAATTAATGGACCATTTAATAAGTTTTTCACACTTTAATTACTGTATTCTAATTTCAGTTCCCTTATTTGTTTTATAAATCTAACTTTTTAAGTATCTTTACAGTCTTTTCTCTTGTTTTGTGTCTGTCAGGGTGTGCCCAGGCGGAGGAGCTGACCACAGAGAGAGTCCATTCCACGGTGGAGGACATGTTCCAGACCCTCCGCGGGCTGAGTCACGCCAGAGACCACCTCAAACAGCTGCGACGCGTCTACACAGCCAGCGATGGCGTCCACCAGGTATGCTGCACCTACCGAGGTCTGATGGGAACCAAGGAAACTGCTGTAAATAAATAGGCGCTTTCAACTTCCAAATAAGGTCGCTTGCGGTGTCCAAAGTCCAACCTGGGGGGGTCATTTTCAGCCAGCCTGTGTTTTTTGTTAGCCCACTGGTATTCTGGAAGTAAAATTCAACACAGCCCGCATCAGATTATCACTAAGGAGGAACAGCGGAGAAAACAAAAAGCTGTGTTTGATGTTGCATGATAAGTATGATGTGGAAGTAATATGATGAGGTTTTTTTTATAAACTACACATATTCAGTACAGGCCAAAAGTTTGGACACACCTTCTCATTTCAATGGGTTTTCTTTATTTTCATGACTATTTACTTTGTAGATTGTCACCAGAGGTGGGTAGTAACGCGCTACATTTACTCCGTTACATCTACTTGAGTAACTTTTGGGATAAATTGTACTTCTAAGAGTAGTTTTAATGTAACATACTTTTACTTTTACTTGAGTATATTTATAGAGAAGAAACGCTACTTTTACTGCGCTACTTTTATCTACATTCAGCTCGCTACTAATTTTTATCGATCTGTTAATGCACGCTTTGTTTGTTTTGGTCTGTCAAACAGACCTTCATAGTGCCTGCGTTTCAACAAATACAGTCACTGGTGACGTTCACTCCGTTCCACCAATCAGATGCAGTCACTGGTGACGTTGGACCAATCAAACAGAGCCAGGGGTCACATGACCTGACTTAAACACGTTGAAAAACGTATTCGGGTGTTACCATTTAGTGGTCAATTGTACGGAATATATACTGTACTGTGCAATCTACTAATAAAAGTTACAATCAATCAATCAAAAGTGTGAAGGGAAAAAAAAACATGTTTTATTTCAACCGTACACCCCGTCAAAAGCCTAAAGACTGACTGCACAGTTCCTGTCTTCACAATAAAAGTGCCGCTCCATCGCGCCTGCGCTTTCAAAATAAGAGTCTCCGAAAGCCAGTGCAAACAAACTAGCAAGCTACGGAGTTTGCCGCCAATGTATTTCTTGTAAAGTCTATAAAAACGAATATGGAAGCTGGACAAATAAGAATCCAAAAACCAACCACTTTCAGGTGGTATTAGACAAAAAGGAGGAACTTTTTTTCTCCTCCATTTGAAAACGTGGACGTTATCATCACTACTGTCTGATTACAATCAATGCAAGTCATCAGAATCAGGTAATACACCAACTTATATTCTTGTCTTCATGAAAGAAAGGAATCTATATGTGTTAAACATGCATGTATATTCATTAAAACCCCATTAACATGTAAAGAAAAACGGCAAAATAAATAAATATAAATTATATACTGTATATATCAATGTATGTATATATATATATATATATATGTGTATATATTTATATATATATATATATATATATATATATATATATATATATATATATATGTGTGTGTATATATATATATATATGTGTGTATATATATATGTGTGTGTGTGTATATATATATATTTATATATATATATATATATGTGTGTGTGTATGTTACTCATGAGTTACTCAGTACTTGAGTAGTTTTTTCACAACATACTTTTTACTTTTACTCAAGTAAATATTTGGGTGACTACTCCTTACTTTTACTTGAGTAATAAATCTCTAAAGTAACAGTACTCTTACTTTAGTACAATTTCTGGCTACTCTATCCACCTCTGATTGTCACTGAAGGCATCAAAACTATGACACCTGTGAAGTAAAAACCATTTCAGGTGACTACCTCTTGAAGCTCATCGAGAGAATGCCGCGAGTGTGCAAAGCAGTACCGTATTTTTCGGAGTATAAGTCGCACCGGCCGAAAATGCATAATAAAGAAGGAAAAAAACATATATAAGTCGCACTGGAGTATAAGTCGCATTTTTTGGGGAAATTTATTTGATAAAACCCAACACCAATAATAGACATTTGAAAGGCAATTTAAAAATAAATAAAGAATAGTGAACAACAGACTGAATAAGTGTACGTTATATCAGTGGTCCCCAACCACCGGGCGGCCGCACAAGAAATAAATTTAAAAAAATAAAACAAACAAAAACAATTTTTTTTTTTTTTTTTTTTCAAATTAAATCAACATAAAAAACACAAGATACACTTACAATTAGTGCACCAAGCCAAAAAACCTTCCTCCCCCATTTACACTCATTTACACAAAAGGGTTGTTTCTTTCTGTTATTAATATTCTGGTTCCTACATTATATATCAATATATATCAATACAGTCTGCAGGGATACAGTCCGTAAGCACACATGATTGTATTTTTTTATGACAAAAAAAAATAAATACCATACATAATGTGTTAATAATTTCACACATAAGTCGCTCCTGAGTATATAAGTCGCACCCCCGGCCAAACTATGAAAAAAAACTGCGACTTATAGTCCAAAAAATACGGTAATCAGAGCAAAGGGAGGCTATTTTGAAGAAACTAGAATATAAAAGATATTTTCAGTTATTTCACCTTATTTTTTGTTAGTACATCAGTGGTCCCAAACCACCGACAAATATATATACCGGTATATATTTTATTTTATTTTTTAATTATTAAATCAACATAAAAAGTACAATATATAGTAGTCGGTCCGTGGGACAAATTTTCAAGCGTTGACCGCAGCTACAAAAAGGTTGGGGACCACTGAAGTTCATAACTCCACATGTGTTCATTCATAGTTGTGATGCCTTCAGTGACAATCTACTATGTAAATAGTCATGAAAATAAAGAAAACCCATTGAATGAGGAGGTGAGTCCACACTTTTGGCCTGTACTGTATATATTAACGCGATGATAGCAAGTTAACTATAATTTCATTTAACGTCACAATTTTATGTTTTTGGACATTAGATTTCCATATTGTTTCCTTTTTTGTGTGTATTTCTGCTTGTTATTTTCCTGCTTGTGGCTCAACAGTAACTGAACACTATTACATTTTCCCACACTACGGAATGGACCGAGGGTCAAAAAGGAGTCAGGATGCATGCACGTAAAAAAAAAAAAAAAATTGCGCGGTTAAAAGAACTTATAGTTAATGAGTTACTAGCCCTTGTTTGGATGGTAATGCTGTTGCTCGCGTCAAGACAGCATACACCACAGAGGTCTTCAACTATTCCTTTGGGTTATGTAATCGTGTACATAGCGATTTTTGTGTCCTTTTCAAGGCTTTTTTTCACCCCATGGTTGGCCTTCGATAAGTCTTTGTGACTCGCGCGTATTAAGGTTTGATCTTGAAACATGTAGCTAACAAAGCTCTGTACTGTAAACAAATTACCCTCCACAACCTCTTCTATCCCTTTCTCTACCTTTATGTCCATAAATCCTCTTCATAGTTTGGCAAAGGCTGGTTGTGGAGCTAACAGAACTCCAGCTTGTCTGTGTTTTGATAGAAGCTATCAGTAGCCAAGTTCTAGTTAGTCTGTACGCTAACGGAAAATAACTAATCTGAACTCTCGGATGTGTGTGTGTTTTTTTTATCAATCAAGCTGTTAATTTAGATCATCTTCAAATATTTACAAACACCATAAGATATTGAGTACAAATCAACATAAGTTGGATTAAGAGTTTTGGATGGATAATAGGAGATTCAAAAATCTAATTGATACCAATTCCTGGAATATGGCAGCGGATGTATGACATCCCAGACATGGATATGCAATTATTAAATAATAGAAGTTTAAATCATTGTCAGATATACAAATGTTTTCAGGAAAAGTATTCAGAATATGTCAAAATACTGTAAATCATTGGCGTTGTTAGGCCTATTTTAGGGGGGCTCAAGCCCCCCTAAAATATTCTTAAGCCCCCCTAAATAATTTGGTGTTATATATATATATTTTTTTTTACAAATACATATTCATTATAAAGTGGCCCGAATATGAGTTTAAATAAATAATCATATAACCTGTTATTATTCACTCAGTTTCCCGTCACTTCGTAGCGTAAGGTAGAGAGCCCCTTTAGTGCGTCGGTATCCAATCCATTCCACTTGTTCATATAGAAAATGCCCACATCACTCAAATTCCAGTCCGCATTTTCTCTGCGACCTTGCTTGCGGTCCTGCAGGTGTACGAAGCACATTATTTTCCTTTACAATGAGTGAAGCTGCACGAAACCTTGTGTGTGCAATTGTAAATAATTTAGTTTTTAAGTTTTGTGTTTCTTGTAGAATCTATATAAAGTAATATACATTATCCTATTGTTAAAATAATGAAAAAAAACATCATTAAATATATTTGTTTTATTGTATTGTTACATTAATAGCTGTTGTAATATTATAGGATGGCTTGTTAAACATTTCATAGGATTTTCAGAGGGAGGAAAAACCAAGACATTTAATCTAAAATGTAAAAAGAAAAAGAAAAAAAATGGTTAAAAGCCATCGTCCCGGGGAGCATTTCATTTCGTCCCGTGCATTTTTTTTTAAATAATAATAATAACAATGAATAATTTCTAAGTCTTTGTTAGCCGTTTGTGAAGTTTTGTACTTGTGCATCTCCTGGGGGCTAAGCCCCCCCCTGTCCTTAAAAGCTAGTGACGCCCCTGCTGTAAATGTTGTCTGTGTTGAAACTGCGATGAGATGGCGACTTGTCCAGGGTGTACGCCGCCTTCCGCCCGAATGCAGCTGAGATAGACTCCAGCATCCCCCGCGACCCCGAAAGGGACAAGCGGTAAAAAAATGGATGGATGGATATATACAGATGCATATAAAACTGGAAGAAAAGAAAAAAGTAGGAGCTTCAGCATTTGTTCCACAAGAAAACATAGTTTTGAATGAAAGTCATCATTTCACAAGTCTCACTTTTGTCATTTTCTGAAACTTGGCAGCCCTGCATTGTGCAGATTAAGTATTTGGGCAACGAAAATCATTTTTGAAAAGTGGAGCGCTTCTATTACCGTATTTTCCGGACTATAAGGCGCACTTAAAATCCTTTTCTTTTTCCTCAAAACTCAACAGTGCGCCTTATAACCCGGTCCGCCTAATGTAGGGAATAATTCTGGTTTTGCTTACCGACCTTGAAGCAATTTTATTTGGTACATGGTGAAATGATAAGTGTGACTAGTATATGGCAGTCAAACATAAGAGATACGTGTAGACTGCACTATGATGGCAATATGACTCAAGTAAACAACACCAACATTTTATATGTTCCATTGAAAATATAGAACATTACACACGGCGCTCAAAAATCTATCAAAATGTTTTAGTACGACTTTGGTAAGCTATGAAGCTGCACCGCTTGATGGATTGTCGGCGCATTAAACATACGAGTATTATTATGGTGTGTGTATAAGGTAAGACATATTATCTGGCATTTTGTTTCGCAATATTATGCAAAAGCAACTTTTCTTACCTTCTGACACCTGCTGATCTGTATTTGGGATCTGCATAAATCCTGAAAAATTGCGCACATCCGCCTTCGTAGTCTGTGCCGACCCCATAGTCGATAAGTTTCTTCTTTTTCTCTATCTTCTTCTTATGGGACATTCATTCTCCGCTGTTGCCATTTCTAATATAAAGTAGTGTAAAGTTCTTACTTATATCTGTCAGTAAACTCGCCATGAAAGCGCTAAAACATACCGGTGTAGTGAGTTTACATTATTCACCCAAGGAACTTTAGTTATTAGAGAGTTCCGGTCGAACGGTTTTTCACGGGACACATTTCCGGCCTTATTGTTGTTTCCGGATGAGGAGATGCTGCTCCGTTATTGATTAAAGTAAAGTCTGAATGTCATTAAAACAGTTAGCTCCATCTTTTGACACTTCTTCCACTCTCGTCCTTGCACGCTACACCGCTACAACAAAGATGACGGGGAGAAGACGCTGTCGGAGGTGAGCCACGTAAATAAGACCGCCCACAAAACGGCGCATCCTGAAGCGACTGTCAGAAAGCGGCTTGAAGATGATCTGTAAAACATAATCTATGCAACATTTTGAATCAAAGAACCACCATTACATGTTATGTAGACCACAAGGAAGTGTTTTACATTTAGAAAAAAAATAATAATAATGTGACTCCTTTAATGCGCCCTATAACCCGGTGCGCATTTAAAATAAATAAAAAAAGATCGAAAATAGACCATTCATCGGCAGTGCGCCTTATAATCCGCTGCGCCCTATGATCCGGAAAATACGGTACTAACGTGAAAAGCAAGCTTATTTAGTTACGACAATGTAACCACCAACGTAAACTAAGATTTAAAGTGCATCTTTAAATTTTAAATAATGAACAATATGGATGGATAAAACTTATTTTCACCTTTAAAGTGCAGTTGTCTATTATTTGACATTATCAGTAGATACTTTTGCTTCAGCCGTGCTAACAGAAGCTATCAATTTTTACGCTAACTGTATCTTAAACCCAGCTAGTCTTGATGTTAGCACAAGTACCGTATTTTTCGGATTATAAATCGCAATTTTTTTCATACTTTGGCGATTTATACTCTGGAGCGAGTTATGTGTGAAATTATTAACACGTTATCGTAAAATATCAGATAATATTATTTATCTCATTCACGTAATAGACTAGGCCAGGGGTCAGCAACCCGCGGCTCTAGAGCCGCATGCGGCTCTTTAGCGCTGCCCGAGTGGCTCTCTGGAGCTTTTTCAAAAACGTATGAAAAATGGAAAAAGATGAGGGGAAAAAAATATGTTTTTTGTTTTAATATGGTTTCTGTAGGAGGACAAACATGACACAAACCTCCCTAATTGTTATAAAGCACATTGTTTATATTAAACCTGCTTCACTGACTCAAGTATTTGGCGAGCGCCGTTTTGTCCAACTAATTTTGGCGGTCCTTGAACTCACCGTGGTTTGTTTACATGTATAACTTTCTCCGACTTTCGAGGACGTGTTTTATGCCACTTCTTTTTCTGTCTCATTTTGTCCACCAAACTTTTAACGTTGTGCATGAATGCACAAAGGTGAGTTTTGTTGATGTTATTGACTTGTGTGGAGTGCTAATCAGACATATTTGGTCACTGCAAGACTGCAAGCTAATCGATGCTAACATGCTATTTAGGCTAGCTATATGTACATATTGCATCATTATGCCTCATTTGTAGGTATATTTGAGGTCATTTAGTTTCCTTTAAGTCATCTCAATTCAATGTATGTCTCATGACACACTATCTGTATGTAATATGGCTTTTAATGTGTTGCGGCTCCAGACAGATTTGTTTTTGTATTTTTGGTCCAATATGGCTCTTTCAACATTTTGGGTTGCCGACCCCTGGTCTAGGCGTATATCAGCGTGATAGATTGTTTGGTAAACGTATAGCATGTTCTATATGTTATAGTTATTTGAATGACTCTTACCATAATATGTTACGTTAACATACCAGGCACGTTCTCAGTTGGTTATTTATGCCTCATATAACGTACACTTATTCAGTCTGTTGTTCACTATTCTTTATTTATTTTAAATTGCCTTTCAAATGTCTATTCTTGGTGTTGGGTTTTATCAAATACATTTCCCCAAAAAATGCGACTTATATATGTTTTTTTCCTTCTTTATTATGCATTTTCAGCAGGTGCGACTTATACTCCGGAGCGACTTATACTCCGAAAAAGTAGTATGGTGGATTGTTGTGCTAAGAGAAAATAACTGTAGCCGCCTTTTAGCAAGTTAGCTCACTATGTATGTTAACAGAAACTAAAAAAGCTAACTGTATCGGAACTTCAGTCAACCATTAGGCTAACAGAAGCTAACTTTATCTAGGCATCTACTAGTTTACTGTATGTAGCCAAGTACATGGTATACCCTTAAACCGGTTTATTGGCGTTTTTAAAAGCCAAGTTTAGTTAGTCTGCATGCTATCAGACGCTAACTGTAGCCAGGTTGAATTAGTGTCTACATTTTTAGACTCGAACTCAATCTCGTTGAGCATTATGCTAATATGAGTCAGCTTTGTCTTTATGCTAACCATGTTCTGTTTTCTCCCAGAACATTCCATTCTTTTAACGTGCTCTACTCCGTGTTTTTCCCGTCCTGCTGCATATTAATATAACAGCAATTTTTTTGTGGCATTCATTTTGCCGAACGTCGTACATCCACGCCAAGAAAACCCCAACAGGGAAAGCCGATACGGACACGTGTGCGGGGGAATATTAACCAGTAGCATTATCATATGACTATTTTAGGACTCTGTGGGTGTTTGTTTTGTTTTTTTGCAGGGAACGACATATGGCAAGTGTGAGCATGTCACTCATTTGGGTTTGTTAGATGCTTGTGTGTCGTGTCAGATGTTTTTTTTTTGTAGCTGACCAATTTAGCACGGTCATGTTGTTGATCATGTTAGTTTGTACAAAGAATCATGTATACACTCCATGTTGAGGAGAAAACGTTTATATTTACAGTATGCAGTAATCCAACAAAATAGTATCTTGCCTCCAGATAGCTAAAACTGAGGTTAACAAAATGTATCCGTCCACAACTCTTCTGGCTTTTATGCTAAACTTCCCAAGCTCGAGCTTGTTGTGCCGACACAAGCTATTTCTAAGCTAAAGATTGTTATGATAACACACGCTATTACAGTATGTCTACCCTACAGCTAGCCCTTATACACTATATTGCCAAAAGTCTTTGGCCACCTGCCTTGACTCACATATGAACTTGAAGTGCCATCCCATTCCTAACCCATAGGGTTCAATATGATGTCGGTGCAGCTATTACAGCTTCAACTCTTCTGGGAAGGCTGTCCACAAGGTTGCAGAGTGTGTTTATAGGAATTTTCCACCATTCTTCCAAAAGCGCATGTTGGTCGAGAAGGCCTGGCTCTCGGTCTCCGTTCTAATTCATCCCAAAAGTGTTCTATCGGGTTCAGGTCAAGACTCTGTGCAGGCCAGTCAAACCTTGCTTTGTGCACTGGTGCACAGTCATGTTGGAAGAGGAAGGGGCCCGCTCCAAACTGTTCCCACAAGGTTGGGAGCATGGAATTGTCCAAAATGTTTTGGTATCCTGGAGCATTCAAAGATTCTTTCACTGCAACTAAGGGGCCAAGCCCTACTCCTGAAAAACAACCCCACACCATAATTCCTCCTCCACCAAATTTCACACTCGGCACAATGCATGTCCGAAGTGTACCGTACTCCTGGCAACCTCCAAACCCAGACTCGTCCATTAGATTGCCAGATGGAAAAGCGTGATTCATCACTCCAGAGAAGTCTCCACTGCTCTAGAGTCCAGTGGCGACGTGCTTTACAACACTGCATCCCACGCTTTGCATTGGATTTGGTGATGTATGGCTTAGATGCAGCTGCCCGGCCATGGAAACCCATTCTCTGCGTACTGTACGTGGGCTATTTGGAAGGTCACATGAAGTTTGGAGCTCTGTAGCAACTGACTGTGCAAAAAGGCGGCGACCTCTTTGCACTATGCGCTTGCTGTTGTTCCCAAGTTTGTCCATTTTCTCATACTAAAGCCGACAGTTGACTTTGGAATATTTAGGAGCGAGGACATTTCAGGAATGGATTTGTTGCACAGGTGGCATCCTATGACAGTTCCACGCTGGAAATCACTGAGCGGCCCATTCTTTCACAAATGTTTGTTGAAACAGTCTCCATGCCTTAGTGCAGTGGTTCTCAAACTTTTTTTGTCATCCCCCACTTTGGACAAGGGGGAGTTTTCAAGCCCCACCTGCCCCCATCGCCCCAACAGAGCGCTAATGCCAAGCTTTAACATTTTCAAATTTATTGAACATCAAGTTGTATACATTCGAACTCAATAACATAAAATAACATTAAGTTCAATAATAAATAAAATAACTGTGCAGCTGTGGTATAATTTGCATCAAGTTCAATAATAAATAAAATAACTTCCATCAAGTTCAATAATAAATAAAACAAAAGTGTTATAACTTGCATCAAGTTCAATAATAAATCAAAAAAAGTGTTATAACTTGCATCACGTTCAATAATAAAAAAAAAAAACTGTTATAACTTGCATCAAGTTCAATAATAAATCCAAAAAAGTGTTATAACTTGCATCACGTTCAGTAATAAATCAAAAAAGTGTTATAACTTGCATCAAGTTCAATAATAAATCAAATAAAAGTGTTATAACTTGCATCAAGTTCAATAATAAATCAAAAAAAGTGTTATAACTTGCATCAAGTTCAATAATAAAAAAAGTGTTATAACTTGCATCACGTTCAATAATAAATCAAAAAAAGTGTTATAACTTGCATCAAGTTCAATAATAAATCCAATAACTTGCATCAAGTTCAATAATAAATCAAAAAAAGTGTTATAACTTGCATCAAGTTCAATAATAAATCAAAAAAAGTGTTATAACTTGCATCAAGTTCAATAATAAATCAAAAAAAGTGTTATAACTTGCATCAAGTTCAATAATAAATCAAATAACTTGCATCAAGTTCAATAATAAATACAATAAAAGTGCCACTTTGCAATCTTTGCAAAAAAAAAAGGAGGAGCTATGCATTTGGCAAGACAGGGCAAGTGACAGCACTTTCCCCCAGGAGAGCCACCTTGCTTCACTGTGAAACAGCACGGCTGTATGATCAGCTCCCATTTCCTCACACAGTGCAGAGAACAGTCGCGCTTTCAGTGGTCGTGTTTTGATCAAATTTACCGCGCTCACAACATCTGTTAAAACCTCATTGAGTTCGGGGCTGAGCTGCCTTGACGCGAGTGCTTCCCGGTGAATGACACAGTGCGTGCCCGGCAGATTTTTGTTTCTCTGCAGGCGCTGGCTCTGGCTCGACGACCTTTGAGGTGTGAGTCACAAATGTATATATTTGTGTAATTGTGGTCCACACATTAGCCTGCTACCCATCCGCTCGAAAGTTTGTCCGCTTAGCCCCGCCCCCATTAGTTACTGTTGCTATGTCTGTCAAACTTTCGCTCCTACCGAGAAATATAAAGCCTACAGTAAAAATAAGTACCGGTAATTTCCATTTATTTATATAGCGGATTTCACAGACAGAATCACAAAGTGATTTACAGTGTGTATAGAAAATGAAAGCATAGTAAAAAAAATAATCTAAAAATATAATAATTTTAAAAAAAATTTAAAGTGAAATTTCCTCCCGTTCCTCGCGCCCCACCTGTCATGTCTCTATTCCCCACCAGTGGGGCGCGCCCCACACTTTGAGAAACGCTGCCTTAGTGCTTGATTTTATACACCTGTGGCCGGGCCAAGTGATTAGGACACCTAATTCTCATAATTTGGATGGTTGGCCAAATACTTTTGGCAATATAGTGTATTAGCACAAGATAACCTAGCATACTTATTGCAGCTTCGAGTTCATTGTTGTGCTAACTGTACAACTACTTTGAGCTCCTCCCGGATGACAGAGCTTCTCACCCTATCTCTAAGAGAGAGCCCCGCCACCCGGCGGAGGAAACTCATTTCGGCCGCTTGTACCCGTGATCTTGTCCTTTCGGTCATAACCCAAAGCTCATGACCATAGGTGAGGATGGGAACGTAGATTGACCGGTAAATTGAGAGCTTTGCCTTCCGGCTCAGCTCCTTCTTCACCACAACGGATCGATACAGCATCCGTATTTCTGAAGACGCCGCACCGATCCGCCTGTCGATCTCACGATCCACTCTTACCCCACTCGTGAACAAGACTCCGAGGTACTTGAACTCGGAGTCAACCCGGAGATGGCACTCCACCCTTTTCCGGGCGAGAACCATGGACTCGGACAAACTATTATACATTGTATAACTGTAAACTCTAGCTATATGCTAACAGAGGCTGTTAGTATCCAAGTAATTGGTGCTAACTGAAGCTAACTCTATCCAAGCTTCGGCTATTCTTCATGCTAACAGAGAATCTCTGTTGCCAACTTGTAGATGCTAACAGAAGCTACCTATGCCCAATTTTCAGCTAGTGTATGCTAAAACAATCTATCTGACGCCAAGCAATAGATGCTATCAGATGATCATTAGTTTTTTTAGGATTCAGGTTTTTTGGGGGGTTTTTTGTCAAAAATATGTCTAGGTTTTAATGCACTGTCTCAGTTATTATTCTATGGTCAAACATTGTGGCTAACAAACTGGCAAACCACGTCATTTTTTTTCTGAGCAGATCTTTTCTTAAATGGCTGTCTCTAGTCCGGGGGTCGGCAACCCGGGGCTCTAGAGCCGCATGCGGCTCTTTAGCGCCGCCCTAGTGGCTCTCTGGAGCTTTTTCAAAAATGTATGAAAAATGGAAAAAGATGAGGGGAGAAAAAATATTTTTGGTTTTAATATGGTTTCTGTAGGAGGACAAACATGACACAAAACTCCCTAATTGTTATAAAGCACTGTTTATATTAAACATGCTTCACTGATTCAAGTATTTGGCAAGCGCCGTTTTGTCCTACTACTTTTGGCGGTCCTTGAACTCACCGTAGTTTGTTTACATATATAACTTTCTCCGACTTTCTTTATGCCACTTCTTTTTCTGTCTCATTTTGTCCACCAAACTTTTAATGTTGTGCGTGAATGCACAAAGGTGAGTTTTGTTGATGTTATTGACTTGTGTGGAGTGCTAATCGGGCATATTTGGTCACTGCATGACTGCAAGCTAATCGATGCTAACATGCTATTTAGGCTAGCTATATGTACATATTGCATCATTATGCCTCATTTTTAGGTATATTTGAGGTCATTTAGTTTCCTTTAAGTCCTCTTAATTCAATTTATATCTCATGACACACTATATGTACGTATGTAATATGGCTTTTAATTTTTTTGCGGCTCCAGACAGATTTATTTTTGTATTTTTGGTCCAATATGGCTCTTTCAACATTTTGGGTTGCCGACCCCTGCTCTAGTCTGTATGCTAAGTGCTAACAAAGTCTAACAATTTTGGGGCTCAATTGTTCTATGCTAACAAGCTAACTGTATCTAAGCTCCAGGTGTTCCTTATGTGAATACAAGATTACTGTTTTCTAGCAAGTAATTCTGCTAACTGTATGTAAACTAGTTTGTATGTTTCAGAGGTGGGTAGTAACGCGCTACATTTACTCCGTTACATCTACTTGAGTAACTTTTGGGATAAATTGTACTTCTAAGAGTAGTTTTAATGCAACATACTTTTACTTGAGTATATATATATAGAGAAGAAACGCTACTTTTACTCCGCTACATTTATCTACATTCAGCTCGCTACTCGCTATTGATTTTTATCGATCTGTTAATGCACGCTTTGTTTGTTTTGGTTTGTCGGACAGACCTTCAAAGTAAGGATCTATCGCATGGCTGCGTTTCACCAATCAAATACAGTCACTGGTGACGTTTGACTCCGTTTCACCAATCAAACAGAGCCAGGCGGTCACATGATTAACAAGCTTAAGCTTACATGAACTCAAGGTCAAATTTGAGGAAGCACATTGCGGTAAGTAACGTTAGTAGATATTGTAGCGTCCCCGAAGAGTTAGTGTTGCAAAGGATTGTGGGTATTGGTTCTGTTGTGTTTATGTTGTGTTGCGGTGCGGATGTACTCCGGAGGTGTGTTTGTCGTTCTTGTTTGGTGTGGATTCACAGTGTGGTGCATGTTTGTGACTGTTGATGTTGTTTTGTAGGGCCACCCTCAGTGTGATATGTGTGGCTGTTGACTAAGTATGCTTTGCTTTCACTTGTGTGTGTGTGTGTGTTTTGAAATTGACGTGATCATTAAAAGTACAAATGATCGCACATTGCGTCAGCAATTCTTGACTTCTTCAAGCAAAGACATTTGTCAAACCCATCCAACGCTACAATATTTTGGCTGTCACCATAGGCTGATGTTAGCTTCCCTGCTATGAATCACTGTCAAATGTACATCGTGTGGGGACATTTATTAACGCACTGCAGCCTCATAGACATACAGAGACACACACACTCACACGCACAGTCGCACACACACTCAAGTATGCATAGAAACACCAATCAGAAGTGCACAGTGTGTTCCCAGGTGCACCGTGCAGCCCACACCTATCAGTTTATGGTTTGCTTAATGGCTAACTTGTTATTTTTCTTTGTAATCTCTGCCTACTGAGCCTATGGTGCTGTTAAGTTATTGTGGCTCAATTTGCCTTAATTTTTTTTATGTTAATGTATTATTATTTAATATATATTATTGTTTTAGTTGCTTAGGAGATATTCCTGTCTTTGAATTTGCTCATTGCTATTTTTATGTTTTTGTGCATTTTTTGTTGCCGTCATCATTAAACAGGTTACTCATCAGTTACTCAGTACTTGAGTAGTTTTTTCACAACATACTTTTTACTTTTACTCAAGTAAATATTTGGGTGACTACTCCTTACTTTTACTTGAGTAATAAATCTCTAAAGTAACAGTACTCTTACTTGAGTACAATTTCTGGCTACTCCACCCACCTTTGGTATGTTTACAGAAGCTAGTTGTAGCAAACTTCTACTGATCATCGAACAAACGCAAAAAATGTTCGGAGTTGCAAGGGAGTCAAAGGTTGTCAGGTTTTTTGGAGGTTTTGGCAGTGTGTTGGCTTTGTTAAGATCCATAAATGCTGCTGCAGCCACAAATTTTCACTCTTAGCTTTTGTGTTTCGTCCTCTGTTTGACAGGCGACCTATCGGCCATTCCTGCGACAGATCCTGGAGGAGGTTTTCCACCCGGACAGACATGAGTGTCCCGATATCGAGCACATGTCCGGGGGCCTCACGGACCTCCTGAAGACCGGATTCAGCATGTTCATGAAGGTGAGCCGTACATAAGTCAAGGCGGAAATGTTCAATCCTCTTTAGTGGAATAAGAGGTGTAAGAAAGGCGGGATGGGATGGCAACTTATAAAAAAAAAACGTTGAACAGGCTTGTCCAAAATTCTGAATTAAATTGAAAATGTCAAACAGGAAGTAGATTTATCAACAACACCCAGAAACTAGTTCACATTTCAAATTGTTTTTGGAAACTGTGGACGTTGTGTCCTCTGGAACAAAGACGACAAGAACCATCCGGATTTTTATAGGCGCAAAGTTCAAAAGTCAGCGTCTGTGATGGTATGGGGGTGTAATAGTGCCCAAGACATGGGTAACTTACATAATGCGAATGGAAAAAAGTAGAATTGTTTAGCGTATTCCAGAATAATGCTTTAAATTTCTTATTCTTGTTATTTTTCTTTAAAATGTTTTATAGAAATATTATTACAATGAACCTAATTTACACATACACATGTTATATTTTGATTAAGTCCGGTTTAACCTGGATTTACAAACCTCTCATTGTCATTTACGAACCACAGCCCGAATTAAAATGTTTTGGTGTACGAACGTCGTCAAAGCGCAACCACTTTGTGCCCGGCAGCACATGTATTGCTGGGCTGATTGGTCTCCGGTGCTCATTCAGTCAGCAGAGCAGTGCTGGCGTTAGCTATTAAGCGACATGCTACTTTGTGTGCTTTTTAAGTGTTTGTAGAAACAGTCTCCATGCCTAAGTGCTTGATTTTATACACCTAAGTAAAGAAAGCAATGGACAAGTGATGTGTGGTTTGAACCCTTCAGGAATATTCACAGCGTTGTCGACATTGCCTCCTCCACCTCCCGCTCCCTTTAGCTGCATGTCAAGAATAGTAACCGACAAGATTTTATTTCTTATTCCGAATCATTGTAGCCACTTGGCTTTTAAAGTTATTTAAATTTGTGATTTCAAACTGTGAGTGCACCACAGGGCTAGTGACAGTGTGTGTGCATGTTGGCAGATGGGCTGCAAATAAGTAGGTCAGTTCAGCTAACTGTTGTTGTTTCAGTTTTGCGTTTAAATAGAAAGTTGATCAATCATTCTCTTGTTATGGTTGTTTGATTTTCAGTCGTGTATAGCGTGTTACATTGTGTTCAATGTGTACAAACCTTTTCTAAATATGGACTTGTGTCTACGTTTACATTGTTATTGTGAAATGTGCGCCAATATACAACATTTTCTATTTAAGAACCCTGTTCCAGAACCAATCAACTTGATAAACCGAGGTTCTACTGTATTTAGTATTTGTATTATTTAAACCGGAACCTTTGTAAAAATGTGGCAAATTATCTTTGTAACTTGGCGATGAAGAATGTATCTGATTGGCAATTATTTAAATTCCACAATCTTTAATTCCAATTCAACAATTAAACAGTTAAATTGAAATTACAATTCTTTATATTTATTGATTTGAAATTCTACATTCGGAATATTGCACAGGTCCGGAGTGAAGTGGAATCACTACCAAATTTGGTGCACACTCCCTTACGGGACTGCATACTTGCCAACCTTGAGACCTCCGATTTCGGGAGGTGGGGGGGTGTGGCGTGGCGTGGTGTGGGGCGTGGTTAAGAGGGGAGGAGTATATTGACAGCTAGAATTCACCAAATCAAGTATTTCATATATATATATATATATATATATATATATATATATATATATATATATATATATATCCTGAAAATATGCAAACAAAACTGTGTTTAGATAATTGCATACTTGCCAACCCTCCCGAATTTTCCGGGAGACTCCCGAAATTCAGCGCCTCTCCCGAAAACCTCCCGGGACAAATATTCTCCCGAAAATCTCCCGATTTTCAGCCGGAGCTGGAGGCCACGCCCCCTCCAGCTCCATGCGGACCTGAGTGAGGACAGCCTTTTTTCATGACGGGAGGACAACAGGGTGACAAGAACTAAATCATCCAGACTAGAGATAAATTGTATTATTATGTTTATCTTACCTAATAATAAATATATTTATTAATAAAAAATAAAAAAAACTAAATACATTTTTACTATATTTTGCTAAAAACATCAAAATTAATTGCATTTTTATTTGTATTTTTTCGTGACTCCTTATTACATCCAGCCATAGAATTATACATTAAAATAAACATATTTGAAATAATTGATTTTAAATTATCATAATAATTCATTTAAAATGACCATATTTAATTATTAAAATAATTGCTTGTTTATCAACAACTTTAGCATTTTATTCATTACATTTTGAAACTCTCAGAAGCCAAGTTATGTTACATTCCTTAATATTTATTTATGCAAGTTTGAAGTATCAATTATCTAAACACAGTTTGTTTGCATATTTTCAGGATGTAGATATCTCTCTCTCTCTCTCTCTCTCTCTCTCTCTCTATATATATATATATATATATATATATATATATATATATATATATATATATATATATAAATATATATATATATATATATATGTATGAAATACTTGACTTGGTGAATTCTAGCTGTCAATATACTCCTCCCCTCTTAACCACGCCCCCAACCACGCCCCACCCCACCCCGATCACGCCCTCACCCCCCACCTCCCGAAATCGGAGGTCTCAAGGTTGGCAAGTATGGATAATTGATACTTCAAACTTGCATAAATATAACATGAATATAACATAACTTGGCTTCTGAGAGCTTCAAAATGTAATGAATAAAATGCTAAAGTTGTTGATAAACAAGCAATTATTGGAATAATTAAATATGGTCATTTTAAATGCATTATTATGATAATTTAAAATTAATTATTTCAAATATGTTTATTTTAATGTACCGGTATAATTCTATGGCTGGATGAAATAAGGAGTCAGAAAAAATACAAATAAAAATACAATTAATTTTGATGTTTTTAGCTAAATATAGTAAAAATATATATATATTTATATTTTTTTAATTAATAAATATATTTATTTTTAGGTAAGATAAAGATAATAATACAATTTATCTCTAGTCTGGATGATTTAGTTCTTGTCACCCTGTTGTCCTCCCGTCTGAAAAAAGGCTGTCCTCACTCAGGTCCGCATGGAGCTGGAGGGGGCGTGGCCTCCAGCTCCGGCTGAAAATCGGTAGATTTTCGGGAGAATATTTGTCCCGGGAGGTTTTCATGTGAGGCGCTGTACTTCGGGAGTCTCCCGGAAAATTCGGGAGGGTTGACAAGTATGCGGGACTGACAATTGCATGGTTTAAAACTTGAGCATGATTGGTTGAAAAACATGTTTTTGCAGGGGAACAGACAGGACTTAGCACCTAATTGTCCGTAAATCATCAAACTTGTGTCTAATGATGATAAACCTTGAACATATTTTTACCACATGTATGCCAGCACGGCGTGGTCAAATGCATTTTGACCACAAACCGCAGGGGGCGCCACAGATGTCGTTTGCAGTCATATGCCAAAAATGAGTAAACATATATATATAATGTAATTTGAAATGTGGACTCGTTCGACCACAGAACACTTTTCCACTTTGTATCAGTCCATCTTAGATGAGCTCGGGCCCAGCAAAGCGGGCGGCGTTTCTGGGTGTTGTTGATAAATGGCTTTTGCTTGGCATTGTAGAGTTTTAACTTGCACTTACAGTTGTAGCGACCAACTGTAGTTACTGACAGTGGTTTTCTGAACTGTTCCAGAGCCCATGTGGTGATATCCTTTACACACTGATGTCGCTTTTTGATGCAGTACCGCTTGAGGGATCGAAGGTCTGTAATATCCCCGCTTACGTGCAGTGATTTCTCCAGATTCTCTGAACCTTTTGATGATACTATGGACCGTAGATGGTGAAATCCCTAAATTCCTTGCAATAGCTGGTTGAGAATTGTTGTTCTTAAACTGTTCGACAATTTGCTCACACATTTTTTTCACAAAGTGGTGAAGCTCGCCCCATCCTTGTTTGTGAATGACTGAGCATTTCATGGTAGCTGCTTTTATACCCAGTCATGGCACCCACCTGTTCCCAATTAACCTGTTCACCTGTGGGATGTTCCAAAAAAGTGTTTGATGAGCATTCCTCAACTTTCTCAGTCTTTTTTGCCACTTGTGACAGCTTTTTTGAAACATCTTGCAGGCATCAAATTCCAAATATTTGCAAAAAATAAAAACGTTTGCCAGTTCGAACGTTAAGTATCTTCTCTTTGCAGTCTATTCAATTGAATATAGGTTGAAAGGGATTTGCAAATCATTGTATTCTGTTTTTATTTACCATTTACACAACGTGCCAACTTCACTGGTTTTGTATTTCAGAAAGGCCGCAGCACATTGAAAAGGATATTTGAAAAAGCAACATTCCTCAACGTTCTCAGTCTTTTTTGCCACTTGTGACAGCTTTTTTGAAACATGTTGCAGCCATCAAATTCCAAATATTTGCAAAAAATAACGTTTTCCAGTTCGAACATTAACTTTCTTGTCTTTGCAGTCTATTCAGGTTGAAAGGGATTTGCAAATCATTGTATTCTGTTTTTATTTACCATTTACACAACGTGCCAACTTCACTGGTTTTGGGTTTTGTATTTCAGAAAGGCCGCAGCACATTGAAAAGGATATTTGAAAAAGCAACATTCCTCAACTTTCTCAGTCTTTTTTGCCACTTGTGACAGCTTTTTTGAAACATGTTGCAGCCATCAAATTCCAAATGAGCCAATATTTGAAAAAAATAACAAAGTTTTCCAGTTCGGACATTGAGTATCTTGTCTTTGCAGTCTGTTCAATTGAATGTAGGTTGAAAAGGATTAGCAAATGTTTTTATTTACCATTTACACAACGTGCCAACTTCACTGGTTTTGGGTTTTGTAGATGCTAATTGGGGGGATTTTCTCTTACGGCAATGTCTCGTCTCACTGGGTTCTGTGTGAAATGAGCAAACAGTCAATTTTGTTGGTTTGTCAGCATCTCCGAACAAGAGTGGGAGGCTCGGGTACACAGACCTCGAGTTGTGGGTTATGTTAATATTTTTGCCCAAATGTTTTCCTGCAATACACATGTATCTGTGGCCTTGTGGGAAATAAATATCAGCCATCCAAAGTGTGTTTATCCCACATCTGGGCCTGCTTAGAGTGATCGTTACCCTTGGGGAGCACGAATTAGACGGCTTACATAACCGTGGCCTGATTTTACTCAAATGAGGAGACCTGGCCGCCGCCAACGCCACCAGCACAGACGGACTATGAAAGCCAACTTAGTGTATGTATATGGGCAGATATGTGCTCCACTTATTTTAACCACTGGTCTATACCATAATAGAAGCCGGGGGAGCAGCTGTCATCTCTGAGTAAATGTGTTTGTCGGGATCTTAAGTGCTTCGTGTGCAAGACTTTTGACTCATTCTGCAGTCCTCACTTAACAACGCTGCATTTTACATTTCCACCTATGAAGCACAGTATGAGATTCTCCCTCTACCGCCTAATGGTTTCTTCATGTTGCCTTAATGCCACAATGTTCCACACTTTTGTTTGGTTTTTACGTTCAAACCACAATGACGTCACTGTCCTACGACAACCATGTACGGCTACTCATTTTTTTGTGGAAAATAGCAAACTGTTACATGAAAACTAACCACAAACGACGCCATCTTTTCTTATTATTGATCCCACTTGCCTTCATAATAGTGGCTAACGTTGACAGATTTATTTATTTCATGTTGCTTTTTCAAGTATCCTTTTCAACGTGCCGCGGCCTTACACAAAACCCAAAACCAGTGAAGTTGGCACGTTGTGTAAATCGTAAATAAAAACAGAATACAATGATTTGCAAATCCTTTTCAACTTGTATTCAATTGAATAGACTGCAAAGACAAGATATTTAACATTCGAACTGGAAAACTTTATTGCAAATATTTGGAATTTGATGCCTGCAAGATGTTTCACAAAAGCTGGCACAAGTGGCAAAAAAGACTGAGAAAGTTGAGGAATGCTCATCAAACACTTATTTGGAACATCCCACAGGTGAACAGGCTAATTCTGAACAGGTGGGTGCCATGATTGGGTATAAAAGCAGCTTCCATGAAATGCTCAGTCATTCACAAACAAGGATGGGGCGAGGGTCGCCACTTTGTGAACAAATGCGTGAGCAAATTGTCAAACAGTTTAAGAACAACATTTCTCAACCAGCTATTGCAAGGAATTTACCATCTACAGTCCGTAATATCATCAAAAGGTTCAGAGAATCTGGAGAAATCACTGCACAAAAGCGATGATTTTACGGACCTTAGATCCCTCAGGCAGTACCGCAACAAAAACCGACATCAATGTTTAAAGGATATCACCACTTGGGCTCAGGAACACTTTGGAAAGCCACTGTCAGTAACTACAGTTCGTTGCTACATCTGTAAATAAATGATAAATGGGTTGTACTTGTATAGCGCTTTTCTACCTTCAAGGTACTCAAAGCGCTTTGACACTACTTCCACATTTACCCATTCACACACACATTCACACACTGATGGAGGGAGCTGCCATGCAAGGCGCTAACCAGCACCCATCAGGAGCAAGGGTGAAGTGTCTTGCTCAGGACACAACGGACATGACGAGGTTGGAACTAGGTGGGGATTGAACCAGGGACCCTCGGGCCGCGCACGGCCATTCTTCCACTGCGCCACGCCGTCCCTGTAAGTGCAAGTTAAAACTTTACTATGCAAAGTAACCTACTCAGTGGCCTAGTGGTTAGAGTGTCCGCCCTGAGATCGGTAGGTTGTGGGTTCAAACCCCGGCCGAGTCATACCAAAGACTATAAAAAATGGGACCCATTACCTCCCTGCTTGGCACTCAGCATCAAGGGTTGAAATTGGGGGTTAAATCACCAAAAATGATTCCCGGGCGCGGCACCGCTGCTGCCCACTGCTCCCCTCACCTCCCAGGGGGTGATCAAGGGGATGGGTCAAATGCAGAGGACAAATTTCACCACACCTAGTGTGTGTGTGACAATCATTGGTACTTTAACTTTAACTTTAAGTGAAAGTCATTTATCAACAACACCCAGAAAAGCCGCCGGATTCGCTGGGCCCGAGCTCATCTAAGATGGACTGATGCAAGTCCACATTTCCAGTTGTTTTTGGAAACTGTGGACGTCGTGTCGTCCGGAAAAAAGAGGAAAAGAAGCATCCGGATTGTTATAGGCCCAAAGTTGAAAAGCCAGCATCTGTGATGGTATGGGGGTGTATTAGTGCCCAAGGCATGGGTAACTTACACATCTGTGAAGGCACCATTAATGCTGAAAGGTACATACAGGTTTTGGAGCAACTTATGTTGCCATCCAAGCAATGTTATCATGGACGCCCCTGCTTATTTCAGCAAGACAATGCCAAGCCACGTGTTACAACAGTGTGGCTTCATAGTAAAAGAGTGCGGGTACTAGACTGGCCTGCCTGTAGTCCAGACCTGTCTCCCATTGAAAATGTGTGGCGCAATATGAAGCCTAAAATACACACACATTTTCAGGACTTATGCAGATCCCAAATACAGATCAGCAGGTACCAGAAGGTAAGAAAACATTTTTTTGCATAATATTGTGAAACAAAATGCCAGATTATATGTCTTACCTTATACACACACCAAAATAATACTCGTATGTTGAAGCACAGTACAATCCATCAAGCGCTGCGGCTTCATAGCTTACCAAAGTCGTACTAAAACTTTTTGATAGATTTTTTAGCGTAATGTTCTATATTTTCAATGGAACATATAACATTTTGGTGTTTACTTGAGTCATATTGCCATCATATTTCAGTCTACACGTATCTCTTATATGTGACTGCCATCTACTTGTCACACTTAGAATGTCACCATGTACTAAATAAAATAGCTTCGAGGTCAGTAAGCACAACCAAAAATGATTCCATTCATTAGGCGCACCGGGTTATAAGGCGCACTGTCGAGTTTTGAGAAAATGAAAGGATTTTAAGTGCGCCTTATAGTCCGAAAAGTACGGTCCTATTTTATTCCTATAGGTACATTTTCGCAGCTAAATAACTAACAGTACTGGATCAACATACTTTTTTGCACCGAATGTCATATTTATAGGACTTCTTGCCTGATTTACTAAATGTTTGCCTGTAGTAAAACACGTGCAAACCTAATAGCACACGCAAAGCTGATCTACTAAGCGTGTGCAAAGTGGATTATATTTATATAGCGCTTTTCTCTATTGATGCAAAGCGCTTTACATAGTGAAACCAAATATCGAAGTTACATTTTTAAACCAGTGTGGGTGGCACTGGGAGCAGGTGGGTGAAGTGTCTTGCCCAAAGACACAACAGCAGTGACGAGGATGACAAAAGCGGGGATCGAACCCGGAATCCTCAAGTTGCTGGCAATGCCACTCTACCAACCGAGCTGTACCGTCTGTTAAGTGAGCAGAAAAAGGCGTGCCATCCATTTTACGTCTCTGCCTTTATTAAAATGCAGAATACATGCTGGTCATCAGAATGACCGCAATACTGGGAGGAGAAAATGCAAGTATAATTATTTAGCACGCGCTATGTGATTTATTCGAGCACTTATAGCGTTTTATTTAGCATGTGTCAGAAGGACGTGCAAACTGACAGTTATACACACACGATGAATAGACAGGCGATGAACTGACAAGAATCTGTGTGTTTCAACATTTGAGTGGGTGGTCAGAAATAAAAATATTCGATATATCGTCTAATCAGCAATTTAATTTTATAATTTTATTGCTGCTGGATGACTTATTGGTCTGATTCAAATTACTTCAATTGATGCGTTTTGGTGTCTGCTGGCGGGGTTTTTTCAAGTTGTTCGTTTATTTATTCAGGAATTATATTACTATAATAAACCTCCTACATGAAAATGTCTTTTATTATGCATTTTCTTGCATATTAGTCATTCCAGACGCACAAATGCGTGAAGCGATTCACAGCCTGGCGCACAGAATGTAAAAGTGAAAGAAAGTGTCAAATGTGTTTCTGTGTTTCGGAAAAAGTGTTGCAGATTATAGCACACAGGTAGGAGCATGATAACATGAACGTGCAGAAAATGATCGGCCCCTGGGTAAAAGCCCCGTATGCACGCAAAATCCTCATTTAAATAAGGCGGTCTGCACCACAGTGTTAGTAGATCACACGCAACACGCCCACTCATAGTACACGCTGTTTTATTTTTTTGCACAGGTATACGGAGCTTAGTAAATCAGGCCCCAAGTCTGTTGCTTTTTTTTTGCACTGTGATTAAATACTTTGTGTATTAACATAAAACTATTTATTTTGTTGCAGTTGAATTTACTATGATAGTTTTTAAAAAAAGAGTCAAACTTACACGTGTACAGCAGATCATGTGTTTGACTAGTCAACTAATCGAAATATAAACCGCTGACTAGTTGACTATTAAAATCATTCAAATGCAGCCCTACAATTTGGGTGTTTGTTTTACCAGGGTCACGTCGGCTTGGTGGATTTTAATGCTTGGATTTACCGTATTTTTCGGACTATAAAGCGCATTTAAAATTCGTTCATTTCTCAAAACTTGACTGTGCGCCTTATAACCCGGTACGCCTGATGTACGGAATAATTTTGGTTGTGCTTACCCACCTCGAAGCTATTTTATTTGGTACATGGTGAAATGATAAGTGTGACCAGTAGATGGCAGTCACACATCAGAGATACGAGTAGACTGCAATGACTCAAGTAAACAACACCAAAATGTTACATGTTCCATTTAAAATATAGAACATTACACACGGCGCTCAAAGAAATCCATCAAAATTAGAGAAGTCCGATAATATTGGACTGCCGATATTATCGGCCGATAAATGCTTTAAAATGTAATATCGGAAATTATCGGTATCGGTTTCAAAAAGTACAATTTCTGACTTTTTAAAACGCCTCTGGACGGAGTGGTACACGGATGTAGGGAGAAGTACAGAGCAGTTGCGTCTCCCAGTCATACTTGCCAACCCTCCCGATTTTCTCGGGAGACTCCCGAATTTCAGTGCCCCTCCCGAAAATCTCCCGGGGCAACCATTCTCCCGAATTTCTCCCGATTTCCACCCAGACAACAATATTGGGGGCGTGCCTTAAAGGCACTGCATTTGCTAGCCCAATCACATAATACTTACGGCTTTTCACACACACAAGTGTATGCAAACATACTTGGTCAACAGCCATACAGGTCACACTGAGGGTGGCCGTATAAACAACTTTAACACTGTTACAAATATGCGCCACACTGTGAACCCACACCAAACAAGAATGACAAACACATTTCGGGAGAACATCCGCACCGTAACACAACATAAACACAACAGAACAAATACCCAGAACCCCTCGCAGCACTAACTCTTCCGGGACGCTACAATATACCACCCCACACACACACACACACACACTTTGTGACTTCAATAATAAATATGGCAGTGCCATGTTGGCATTTTTTTCCATAACTTGAGTTGATTTATTTTGGAAAACCTTGTTACATTGTTTAATGCATCCAGCGGGGCATCACAACAAAATTAGGCATAATAATGTGTTAATTCCTTGACTGTATATATCGGTATAGGTTGATATCGGAATCGGTAATTAAGAGTTGGACAATATCGGAATATCGGATATCGGCAAAAAAGCCATTATCGGACATCTCTAATCAAAATGTTTTAGTACGACTTTGGTAAGCTATGAAGCCGCATCGCTTGATGGATTGTACTGTGCTTCAACATAGGAGTATTATTTTGGTGTGTGTATCAGGTAAGACATATTATCTGGCATTTTGTTTTGCAATATCAATCAATGTTTATTTATATAGCCCTAAATCACAAGTGTCTCAAAGGGCTGCACAAGCCACAACGACATCCTCGGTACAGAGCCCACATAAGAGCAAGGAAAAACGCACCCCAGTGGGACGTCGATGTGAATGACTATGAGAAACCTTGGAGAGGACCGCATATGTGGGTAAACCCCCCCCCCCCCCCCCCCCCCCCCCCCCCCCCCCCAGGGAGACCAAATGCAATGGATGTCGAGTGGGTCTAACATAATATTGTGAGAGTACAGTCCATAGTGGATCCAGCATAACAGTAAGAGTCCAGTCCACAGTGGGGTCAGCAGGAAACCATCCCGAGCGGAGACGGGTCAGCAGTGCAGAGATGTTCCCAACCGATACACAGGCGAGCGGTCCACCCCGGGTCCCGACCCCGGACAGCAAGTACCCCATCCATAATGCAAAAGCAACTTTTCTTACCTTCTGGTACCTGTTGATCTGTATTTGGGATCTGCATAAGTCCTGAAAATTTGTAGTCTGTGACAACACTGTAGTCTTTTTCTCTATCTTCTTGTTATGTGACATTCATCCTCCGCTGTTGCCATTTCTAATATAAAGTAGTGAAAAGTTCTTATTTATATCCGTCAGTAAACTCGCCATGAAAGCGCTAAAACATACCGGTGTAGTGAGTTTACATTATTCACCCAAGGATCTTTAGTTATTAGAGAGTTCCGGTCGGACGTTTTTTCACGGGACACATTTCCGGCGTCGTTGCAATAGTGAGCCACGGATGAGGAGATTCAGCTCCGTTATTGATTGAAGTAAAGTCTGAATGTCATTAAAACAGTTAGCTCCATCTTTTGACACTTCTTCCACTCCCGTCCTTGCACGCTACACCGCTACAACAAAGATGACGGAGAAAAGACGCCCCACATAAATAAGACCGCCCACAAAACGGCGCATCCTGAAGCGACTGTCAGAAAGCGACTTGGAAGATGATCTGTAAAACATCATCTATGCAACATTTTGACCAAAGAACTACCATTACATGTTATGTAGACCACAAGGAAGTCTTTTACATTTAGAAAAAAATACTAACAATGCAGATGAGGTGGTTCGGGCATCTGGTCAGGATGCCACCCGAGCGCCTCCCTAGGGAGGTGTTTAGGGCACGTCCGACTGGTAGGAGGCCACGAGGAAGACCCAGGACACGTTGGGAAGACTATGTCTCCCGGCTGGCCTGGGAACGCCTTGGGATCCCCCGGGAGGAGCTGGACGAAGTGGCTGGGGAGAGGGAAGTCTGGGCTTCTCTGCTTAGGCTGCTGCCCCCGCGACCCGACCTCGGATAAGCGGAAGAAGATGGATGGATGGATGGATGGATACTAACAATGCGCCTTATAATCCGGTGCGCCTTTTGTTTGAAATTAAACCTGACTAGAACCGCGGGGAAGACCCAGGACACGTTGGGAAGACTATGTCTCCCGGCTGGCCTGGGAACGCCTCGGGGTCCCACAGGAAGAACTGGACGAAGTGGCTGGGGAGAGGGAAGTCTGGGCTTCCCTGCTTAGGCTACTGCCCCCGCGACCCGACCTCGGATAAGCGGAAGAAGATGGATGGATGGATGGATGGATGGATGGATAGACCCGCTCATCGGCAGTGCGCCTTATAATCCGGTGCGTCTTATGGTTCGAAAAATACGGTACACTTCTGTAAGTGTAGCTGTAGCAGAGAAGAGTGTTCCAAAGCTGAAACTAATTGAGGTCCTCTATGTCTGGTGTGTTGAGGGCGCCAAAGGGGACGGAACTCGATTTCAAAGTAATTAAGTAATCACATTAGTAAAGTCATATGTCTGGTAGTGTTAGTCAAAAGTGTGTATCATAATACTTAATTTGTAATGGAAGATTTTTAATACAGCTCTTGTATTGTATCTCTGTGTGTACCTAATGTTGTGATTGGTGGGTGTAGATGCAGAAAAAAAAACATCCTTCCATAAGCCCCTCCCCTTGTGTGTCCCGTGGCCAGACACATGGCCCGACTCACGCTGATTTTTCCCGCACATGAACGTCACCTCGTCAGGAAAACACGTTTACCAAAACACCAAACACAGCATGCGAGCAGGAGACAACGGCAACACATGTCGACTCATCCCTGACATGCTTCGCTCCCGCCGGCTGCCGCGTACACGTGTACAGCCACCCTGGCTTCCTCGGGTACGCCAGCCGCACCCTCCGCCCCCTGCATCTCTGCCCGAGCCAATCACACGCGGCAGACACGGAAGCCGCACCCCCACTGTTCAAACTGACAATACACATCATGTTGTTGAATGTCTGTGACCGCATCCCCGTGTGTATCTGTGTGGGTAAAATGAGAAGGGGGGCGTGGAGACCTGCTTACGTGTCCACGTGTTGCCCGCCGTGACACTAGGGTGTGAAGACGACTGGCTTTGGAGGCGAAGCAGCCTCAGGGGGCAGCTGCGGTTAAGCATGCCGCTCGCAGGTTCGCTTATCCCCATCCACATAAATAAGGCAGGGAGGAGTGAAAGACGAGCAACAAAATGTGTCTTACCACCTTAAGCCCACTTATTGCAAGTATTTTAGAGACCTTCAGTGTCCCCTCATTATGCAGTGGCTTATTCTGAGTCGTCGTTTCTGTTTCTGTTTTGCCCTGGTGTGTAATAATCCATTAATCCATCCTTCTATTACCTACTCAGTGGCCTAGTGGTTAGAGTGTCCGCCCTGAGATCGGTAGGTTGTGAGTTCAAACCCCGGCCGAGTCATACCAAAGACTATAACTAAAATTATTTTACTCGTTTTTAAATCCTTACGTGGTCTTGCCCCACCATACCTCTCTGAGCTGCTCCATCTCTATGCCCCCACCCGGTCCCTCAGGTCAGCTGATCAGCTGATCCTGGAGGTACCCAAAACAAAGCGCAAGCTCAGAGGGGACAGAGCTTTCTCTGTTGCGGGTCCCAAACTCTGGAACGATCTCCCTCTCCATGTGAGACAGGCCCCTTCTTTGGCTATTTTTAAGACCCTTCTTAAAACCCATTTTTATTCACTGGCTTTTAACCCAGCATGAGACTTTGAACTGTTTTTAGCTTTTAACTTTTTTAACTGTTTTTAACTTTTAAACTGTTTTTATCTAACAAACTGTTCTTAGGGTAATTTATATTTGCTTTTTAAATGTGTATTTTTATTTCTGTTTTAAATGTTATTTTTTAGTCTGTCCTTTGCCTCCATTTCTTTGTGGTGTACAGCCCTTTGTTTTTCAACTGTGCTTGTCTTTAAAGGGCTTTATAAATAAAGTTGGTATGGTACTATAAAAATGGGACCCATTACCTCCCTGCTTGGCACTCAGCATCCAAGGTTGGAATTGGGGGTTAAATCACCAAAAATTATTCCCGGGCACGGGACTTAACTTAAAACTGGTGGGCGCAGCTATTCTATAACTTGACTACGGTCCATGCATGTGAGCAAACATACACTATATTGCCAAAAGTATTTGGCCACCCATCCAAATGATCAGAATCAAGTGTCCTAATCACTTGGCCCGGCCACAGGTTTATAAAACCAAGCACTTAGGCTTTGGAGACTGTTTCTACAAATATTTGTGAAAGAATGGGCCGCTCTCAGTGATTTCCGGCGTGGAACTGTCATAGGATGCCACCTGTGCAACAAATCCGGTCGGGAAATTTCCTCGCTCCTAAATATTCCAAAGTCAACCGTCGGCTTTATTATAAGAAAATGGAAGAGTTTGGGAACAACAGCAACTCAGCCACCAAGTGGTAGGCCACGTAAACCGACAGAGAGGGGTCAGCGGATGCTGAAGCGCATACAGTGGTTCTTAACCTGGGTTCGATCGAACCTTAGGGGTTCGGTGAGTCGGGCTCAGGGGTTCAGCGGAGGTCAAGACACACCCGACTCATCGTGTAAATAAAAACTTTTCCCTATCGGCGTATTACGGATACGGCAACAGCAGAAGTCACACTGATTTGCAGGTGTGTAATTTGTTGTGAGTTTATGCACTGTGTTGGTTTTGTTGTTTGAACAAGGTGATGTTCATGCACGGTTCATTTTGTGCACCAGTTAAAAAAACATAGTAACACTTTAGTATGGGGAACATATTCACCATTAATGAGTTGCTTATTAACATGCAAATTAGTAACATATTGGCTCTTAACTAGTCATTATTAAGTACTTATTAATGCCTTATTCAGCATGGCCTTATTATAACCCTAACCCTCTAACCCTGGCCCTAACCCTAACCAAATAACTCTAAATGAAGTCTTTGTTACCTAGAATATGTTCCACTAGTGTCCAAAAAACTCTAAATTAAGTCTTTGTTACTTAGAATATGTTCTCCATACTAAAGTGTTACCAACAACATATAACTTTGTCTCGAATTTGAAAAAAAAAAACATTTTATTTTTCACTAAAGAAGGGTTCGGTGAATGCGCATATGAAACTGGTGGGGTTCGGCACCTACAACAAGGTTAAGAACCACTGGCATAGTGCAAAGAGGTCGCCGACTTTCTGCACAGTCAGTTGCTACAGAGCTCCAAACTTCATGTGACCTTCAAGTTAGCCCACGTACAGTACGCAGATAGCTTCATGGAATGGGTTTCAATGGCCGAACAGCTGCATCTAAGCCATACATCACCAAGTCCAATGCAAAGTGTCGGATGCAGTTTAGTTTAGTTTAGTTTAGTTTATTAAGGATCCCCATTAGTCTACACCGCAGTGGAGACTATTCCTCCTGGGGTCCAGGCAAAAAACATCACACAATCACAAAACAAAGGATTACAATGCAGTACAACATGATCAATAATAAAATGTTGTCATACAAAAATAGCCACAACAAAAAACAAAAAAAAACAATAACTTTCAGTTTACATAATAATGTTCATACCAAAGATAAAAAGAGCAATATAAAAATATATATATTTTTTTTTTATAGATGTCCGATAAATGCTTTAAAATGTAATATCGGAAATTATTGGTATCGGTTTTTTTTATTATCGGTGTCGGGGGTTTTTTGTTGGTTTTTTTATAAAATCAACATAAAAAACACAAGATACACTTACAATTCGTGCACCAACCCAAAAAACCTCCCTCCCCCATTTACACTGATTCGCACAAAAGGGTTGTTTCTTTCTGTTATTAATATTCTGGTTCCTACATTATATATCAATATATATCAATACAGTCTGCAGGGGATACAGTCCGTAAGCACACATGATTGTGCGTGCTGCTGGTCCACTAATAGTACTAACCTTTAACAGTTAATTTTGCTCATTTTCATTAATTACTAGTTTCTATGTAACTGTTTTTATATTGTTTTACTTTCTTTTTTATTCAAGAAAATGTTTTTAATTTATTTATCTTATTTTATTTTTTTATTTTTTTTAAAAAGGACCTTATCTTCACCATACCTGGTTGTGCAAATTAGGCATAATAATGTGTTAATTCCACGACTGTATATATCGGTATCGGTTGGTATCGGTATCGGTAATTAAAAAGATGGACAATATCGGAATATCGGATATCGGCAAAAAAGCCATTATCGGACATCCCTAATATTTTTGCAAAAATAAAACAAAGAAGCAATGGCCTATAATATACACATTAGTGTACCAAAGACAAACAATAAGTGACGGAAAAGTACCATCCATCCATTTTGTACTGCTTGTCCCATAATCAATAAAATAGTCAATAATCAATAAAACCAGTCATGACAATAGGTACAATCTAGAATGGTGGCAGTGGTGTAAAGCACGTCGCCGCTGGACTCTAGAGCAGTGGAGACGCCTTCTCTGGAGTGGTCACGCTTTTCCATTTGGCAATCTGATGGATCTGTATGTGGAATTAAATTATGGAATGGATTAAGCAAAGAAATCAAACAAAGCACTAATAAAATTCACTTTTAAAAATACTGTTCAAACTACAAGTGTTCACAAAGTACAAACAAGAACAATTATAAGTATATTGAAAAAAAAATAGACAATGATTAATTATGTATTTAATAGTTGTTTACTTACTTATGGTATATTTATTTAATATTTATGTATTCACTGTTCTGTTACAGAGAACAAGGAAATGGGTTAAGACTGCTATGATATGAAAGGCGATAGGAATAAATAAGATCTACTTCTTCCCACTCCTTTTCGGACATGCTGTAATGAGACAACTGGACAAATGTGATGCATTACATTGTAGTTGTATTGTATGCATGTTCAAAATGAACTGAAACTGGAGTGAACTTTGAAACCGAGTTGGCCATACTCTATACAACCCTCTGAACAATGGGCCTTTGGTTAAGAAACACTGCACTACATCACCATGGCAACACACTTCCCCATGACAAGCACTTCCGACTTTGATACAATCTTTTAAGATGTAAAGTGTTTTTTTCAAAGACTTCAATGACATTCTCAAGTGTTAGTAAAACGTCATGTTCCAGTATTTTCACACAACCCTAGGAAAAAAAGGCGTCACAGCAAAGTCCGCCTCAGTAATTAACCTGACTTCATTCACAATGTAAGCACTTTTGCCGATCTTAGGCCCTGTCTACACTAAGCCGGATAACTCCTTAAACTAATAATTATTTAACCTAAGCCCTGTTTCAGCCACACTAAACCAGCGTTTAAGGTTCCCTTCCTTGAATATTTTTTTTACACGGGTAAGTGCGCCGTGTATTTCTTGAATCTCCGGCTCTTAGCTTTGTATGGACTCATTGATCGTTTACAAACTGAGTTCGGAGAGGAAGTGACGCCAGAAAGACCGCGCCCCACACAGGAAGTGACGTCAGAAAGAACGCGCTACAGCCAGCTTCATAATAAAGCGGTTTCGTAACTCGGAGCTAACCACTAGAAATATTTTGGCGAGTCACCCAAACATGCCCGTGTTTCTCATTCTTCTACATGTACAGACGCTTGTGGAAATCACACATGAATACCTTAAAGGGGAACATTATCACAATTTCAGAAGGGTTAAAACCATTAAAAATCAGTTCCCAGTGGCTTATTTTATTTTTCGAAGTTTTTTTCAAAATTTTACCCATCACGCAATATCCCTAAAAAAAGCTTCAAAGTGCCTGATTTTAACCATCGTTATATACACCCGTCCATTTTCCTGTGACGTCACATAGTGATGCCAATACAAACAAACATGGCGCATAGAACAGCAAGCTATAGCGACATTAGCTCGGATTCAGACTCGGATTTCAGCGGCTTAAGCGATTCAACAGATTACGCATGTATTGAAACGGATGGTTGTAGTGTGGAGGCAGGTAGCGAAAACGAAATTGAAGAAGAAACTGAAGCTATTGAGCCATATCGGTTTGAACCGTATGCAAGCGAAACCGACGAAAACGACACGACAGCCAGCGACACGGGAGAAAGCGAGGACGAATTTGGCGATCACCTTCTAACCAACGATTGGTATGTGTTTTTTTGGCATTAAAGGAAACTAACAACTATGAACTAGGTTTACAGCATATGAAATACATTTGGCAACAACATGCACTTTGAGAGTGCAGACAGCCCAATTTTCATCAATTAATATATTCTGTAGACATACCCTCATCCGCTCTCTTTTCCTGAAAGCTGATCTGTCCAGTTTTGGAGTTGATGTCAGCAGGCCAGGGAAGCTAGGGTCGATATTCTTCTCTTGATCATCTTCGGTGTCATAAGGGACGGTGTGAGCCAAGACATCCAGGGGGTTTAGCTCGCTCGTCTGCGGGAACAAACTGCCGCCATTGCTTGCCGTGCTACCGAGGTCCTTTGTCTCTGAATTGCTCACACACTCCGGCAGATTCAATGGGGGTCTGGCGGCAGATTTCTTTGACTTTATCGTTGGAAATGCATCTGCTTTGAGTGTCGCAGGATATCCACACATTCTTGCCATCTCTGTCGTAGCGTAGCTTTCGTCGGTAAAGTGTGCGGAACAAAAGTCCAATTTCTTGCCACTTTCGCATCTTTGGGCCACTGGTGCAACTTGAATCCGTCCCTGTTCGTGTTGTTACACCCTCCGACAACACACCGACGAGGCATGATGTCTCCAAGGTACGGAAAACAATCACAAAAACGGAAAATAACAGAGCTGATTTGACTCGGTGTTTGAGAAAATGGCGGATTGCTTCCCGATGTGACGGCACGTTGTGACGTCATCGCTCCGAGAGCTAATAATAGAAAGGCGTTTAATTCGCCAAAATTCACCCATTTAGAGTTCGGAAATCGGTTAAAAAAATATATGGTCTTTTTTCTGCAACATCAAGGTATATATTGACGCTTACATAGGTCTGGTGATAATGTTCCCCTTTAAAAGAAAGCGATTACTGTTATTTAATAAATAATAAATGGGTTGTACTTGTATAGCGCTTTTCTACCTTCAAGGTACTCAAAGCGCTTTGACACTACTTCCACATTTACCCATTCACACACACATTCACACACTGATGGAGGGAGCTGCCATGTAAGGCGCTAACCAGCACCCATCAGGAGCAAGGGTGAAGTGTCTTGTTCAGGACACAACGGATATGACGAGGTTGGTACTAGGTGGGGATTGAACCAGGGACCCTTGGGTTGCGCACGGCCACTTTCCCACTGCGCCACGCCGTCCCTATACAACACTTTTCAGACGGCAAAAGAACTCTCGAATGTCCAGGTCAGCTGTGATTCTACTTACCGAAAAACTTAAGGGTAGCGTGTGCTTTGTATCACCTGGCCGTCGAAGGAAGACTACGCAAAACATCGAATGCATCTGGACTGGCAAAGCAGACTGTATCAGTTATTGTCCGCCATGTATGTCGCGGACTCAACGTCTAGGCCCAGAGTATATAAAGTCACCAAAAACGAATGGACAATGAAGGTGAAGGCAAAAGAGTGAGGAGTGTCCTGACCAGATATCTAGATCCCTAGATTTGATTGATGTTAAATGTTCTTTATCACATTGTTTACTTTCAAGTGTCCATTAAAGATTTGATTAATTTATGACGGCTCAGGTGTGATTCACTACAATAGGGCCCCCACAGCACATTGGATTCCAGTTCATTGAAATACCACAACACTGGATATTGTTCAGATAAGTTACATTTAATTTAAGAACTTGCACATAAAGCAACACTTGAGGTGACTACATTGCAAAAAGTCAGTGTTCAAAAACAAGAAAAAAAAATACAAAAATTAGGGGTATTTTATTTGAACTAAGCAAAATTATCTGCCGATAGAACAAGAAAATTCGGCTTGTCAAGACTTTCCAAAACAAGTCAAATTAGCTAACCTCAATGAACCCAAAAATACCTTAAAATAAGTATATTCTCACTAATAACAAGTGCATTTTTCTTGGTAGAACAAAAATGAGACCTTTTTGTTCAATATGTTGAAAAATATTCTTAAATTAAGCAAATGCTAGTGCCATTATCTTTTTTTTTGTTTTTTTGTTTTTTGTTTTTTTTTGTGTCCTGTCCAGCTTCTCAGGCAAATCATATAGTTGATGTAGATGCCCATGTCGGCTGTTCAGATTTACTTTACAAAAGAGAAGTGTAGGATACTTCTCTTGTTGCCTTATTTGTATTTGACTTTATTAAATGTATTTATATTATCATTTAGTGCAGCCGGGCCGGAGCAGGAGGGGATAGAAAGAGAAAAAAAAAGAAGACAGAGGGGGAAATTGTGGGGACAAGAGGGGGATTAGACAGAGAGACAAAAACAACAACAGCAAACACAACAACAACAACAATAGAGCAACATCAGCAAATATGACATGTACAAATATGATGGTAAAAGTAATAGCAAATAAGCAGTTAGCGAAAAATAAAAAATAATACAGAAATGACAATGAGCATTATTACACTACAAATGGATCAATACAAATACCAATAGAAATAGCGCTATTGATAATGAACAATACCAATAATTTACCTTTATTATCAACAATACAGTTGTTCAAATGCAACAATACATATACGTAATGATAACTTGAGATACGAAAGAATGCAGAAAAATGGAGGGAGAGAAAGAGAAGCAACCTACATTAACCTTGTAGATTGTTATAGTCACAATAGGTTAAGCTTTGTCAGTGTGCCATGTGTTACACCCAGTTTACCCTTGGGCAACAACGTTAATATATGTTTGATGAAACGTGATTATGTGCATGAGTGTAAGTATGCATATGTACTTGTATATGTACAGAATGTGTATATGTGTTTGTACAATGAATGTATATGTACAGAATGTGTATATGTGTTTGTACAGTGAATGTATATGTACAGTATGTGTATGTGTATGTTTGTATATTGAATGTGCGTGTGGATGTACGAACATTAGGTAGGTTAATATGTACTAGTGCCATTATCTTGACATAATGATATGCACTCGGCATCATGATTTTTTTTTCATGCTTGAAGTAAGAAATTATTACTTTAAAAAAGTAGTTTTATACTTGTGAGTGTTGATGACACAGCTTTGCAACAGTTGATATTCTAGTTTCAAGCATGTTTTACTCAATATAGGTCATCAAATCTCAGCAACAAGCTGTAATATCTTACTGAGATCATTTAGGACCAAAACACTTAAAACAAGTAAAACACTCTAACATAAAACCTGCTTAGTGAGAAGAATTATCTTACCAGACAGAAAATAAGCATTCAGCATTAATGGTGCCTTCACAGATGTGTAAGTTATCCATGCCTTGGGCACTAATACACCCCCATACCATCACAGATGCTGGCTTTTGAACTTTGCGTCGATAACAGTCTGAATGGTTCGCTTCCCCTTTGGTCCGGATGACACGATGTCGAATATTTCCAAAAACAACTTGAAATGTGGACTCGTCAGACCACAGAACACATTTCCACTTTGCATGAGTCCATCTTAGATGATCTCGGGCCCAGAGAAGCCGGCGGCGTTTCTGGGTGTTGTTGATAAATGGCTTTCGCTTTGCATAGTAGAGCTTTAACTTGCACTTGCAGATGTAGCGACCAACTGTATTTAGTGACAGTGGTTTTCTGAAGTGTTCCTGAGCCCATGTGGTGATATCCTTTAGAGATTGATGTCGGTTTTTGATACAGTGCCGTCTGAGGGATCGAAGGTCACGGTCATTCAGTGTTGGTTTCCGGCCATGCCGCTTACGTGGAGTGACTTCTCCAGATTCTCTGAATCTTTTGATGATATTATGGACCGTAGATGTTGAAATCCCTAAATTTACAAGTATAAGTATAAAACTACTTTTTTAAAGTAACAATTTCTTACTTCAAGCATGAAAAAAAAAATCATGATGCCGAGCGCATATCATTATGTCAAGATAATGGCACGAGCATTTACTTATTTAAGAATATTTTTCAACATATTGAGCAGAAAGGTCTAATTTTTTTGGTCTACCAAGAAAAGTGCAGTTGTTATTAGTGAGAATATACTTATTTTAAGCTATTTTTGGGTTCATTGATTTTAGCTGATTTGACTTGTTTTGGAAAGTCTTGACAAGCCAAAATGTCTTGTTCTATTGGCAGATAATTTTGCTTAGTTCAAATAAAATACCCCTCATTTTTGTATTTTTTGGACTATCCGGGTCAAAAGTATTGGGACACTTAGGACTAAAACTGGACAAAAGTATTGGGACACTTGGGACGTAAACTGGACAAAAGTATTGGGACACTTGGGACGTAAACTGGACAAAAGTATTGGGACACTTGGGACTAACACTTGACAAAAGTATTGGGACACTTAGGACTAAAACTGGACAAAATATTGGGACACTTCGGACTACCACTAGACAAAAGTATTGGGACACTTAGGACTAAAACTGGACAAAAGTATTGGGACACTTAGGACTACCACTGGACAAAAGTATTGGGACACCTACACTGGACAACAGTATTGGGACACTTAGGACTACAACTTGACAAAAGTATTGGGACACTTAGGACTAAAACTGGACAAAAGTATTGGGACACTTAGGACTAGTTTTACTTGTTTTGGAAAGTCTTGACCAGCCGAAATGTCTTGTTCTATTGGCAGATAATTTTGCTTAGTTCAAATAAAATACCCCAAATGTTTGTATTTTTTGGACTACCCGGGACAAAAGTATTGGGACACTTACGTCTAAAACTGGACAAAAGTATTGGGACACTTGGGACGTAAATTGGACAAACGTATTGGGACACTTGGGACTAACACTTGACAAAAGTATTGGGACACTGAGGACTAAAACTGGACAAAAGTATTGGGACACTTAGGACTACCACTGGACAAAAGTATTGGGACACTTCGGACTACCACTAGACAAAAGTATTGGGACACTGAGGACTAAAACTGGACAAAAGTATTGGGACACTTCGGACTACCACTGGACAAAAGTATTGGGACACCTACACTGGAAAAAAGTATTGGGACACTTGGGACTAAAACTGGACAAAAGTATTGGGACACTTCGGACTACCACTAGACAAAAGTATTGGGACACTTAGGACTAAAACTGGACAAAATATTGGGACACTTCGGACTACCACTAGACAAAAGTATTGGGACACTTAGGACTAAAACTGGACAAAAGTATTGGGACACTTAGGACTACCACTGGACAAAAGTATTGGGACACCTACACTGGACAACAGTATTGGGACACTTAGGACTACAACTTGACAAAAGTATTGGGACACTTAGGACTAAAACTGGACAAAAGTATTGGGACACTTAGGACTAGTTTTACTTGTTTTGGAAAGTCTTGACCAGCCGAAATGTCTTGTTCTATTGGCAGATAATTTTGCTTAGTTCAAATAAAATACCCCAAATGTTTGTATTTTTTGGACTACCCGGGACAAAAGTATTGGGACACTTACGTCTAAAACTGGACAAAAGTATTGGGACACTTGGGACGTAAATTGGACAAAAGTATTGGGACACTTGGGACTAACACTTGACAAAAGTATTGGGACACTGAGGACTAAAACTGGACAAAAGTATTGGGACACTTAGGACTACCACTGGACAAAAGTATTGGGACACTTCGGACTACCACTAGACAAAAGTATTGGGACACTGAGGACTAAAACTGGACAAAAGTATTGGGACACTTCGGACTACCACTGGACAAAAGTATTGGGACACCTACACTGGAAAAAAGTATTGGGACACTTGGGACTAAAACTGGACAAAAGTATTGGGACACTTCGGACTACCACTAGACAAAAGTATTGGGACACTTAGGACTAAAACTGGACAAAAGTATTGGGACACTTAGGACTAGTTTTACTTGTTTTGGAAAGTCTTGACCAGCCGAAATGTCTTGTTCTATTGGCAGATAATTTTGCTTAGTTCAAATAAAATACCCCAAATGTTTGTAATTTTTTTTTTCTTGTTTTCGAAAACTGACTTTTTGCAGTGTAAGGACTGAAAGTACTGACAGCCTACAGAACCAGGCCAGACACTACAAAGTTCTACAGGAGCTTAATTTAAGAATATTTTTCAACATATTGAGAAAAAATATCTTTTTTTTTTTTTCTGTTAAGAAAAGTGCACTTGTTATTAGTGAGAATATACTTATTTTAAGGTATATTTGGGTTCATTGAGGTTAGCTCATTTTACTTGTTTTGGAACGTCTTGAAAAGCCGAATGTTCTTGTTCTATTGGCAGATAATTTTGCTTAGTTCAAATAAAATACCCCTCATTTTTGTATTTTTTTTTTCTTGTTTTTGAACACTGACTTTTTGCAGTGTAGGATTTACCCTGGATAACCTTAGTGTAGAAAGGCTAAGGCCCCATGGGCGTGTCCGAAGGCTGGATGTAAGAATACTAATGAATGCAAAGGTGAGAATCAAGCCCTACCAACCGATCTATGCCATCCCTACCTGCAGGTGAGCCGCCCACATCCCAGTGACAACCCGCACCTCTTCCTCTTCCTGGTTGGAGGGGTCACGCCCTCAGAGCTCCGCCTCGTCAAGGAGACCGTCGCTGCCTTAAAACCAGGAACTCAGGTGAGTGCACAACAAATGTTGACCTTAATACAAAGATGGCTCCTGTCCAAAAGAGATTGCCTTCATGAGATGTATTTCCATGTAAATGAGTGTGTTTTGTGCGGATGAGCCGAGGCGGGGGGATGAGGTCGGCCATGTTGGTTTGTTTTAATAAAAGGCTTTGAGGATGAGGTTAGGGGCAATGCGAGGTCAGCGCTGGATCAAAGCTTCTCGCCTATAATCACAGAAACTGAATACATATTATATAACATCTCCTCTCCAAACACACACAAGCGCTCGCTCGAAGCTTTTGTCAAGCACCTAATATATGGCTTGTGACGCCAAGACTGTGTAGACACAGTCCTCGAAGAAACATGGACCTCGCCACCACAAACACGCCCGGTGCCAAGTGTGTGCAAACCACATGAAATCATCGTACCCCGATATTATTGAAAACAATCAATCATCTCGTTTGTTTCTTTACCCACTAACAAAAAAAATAAATAACCCGAATAAAAAAGCAGCCGCTTTCCATAAAAGGAAGTGGCTTCGCCGGACTATGAAGAAATGGCATTTGCCAAATGACATCAACCTGTTGACAGGAAGTCCGCACAGGAGAGGAGCTTGAGGGAAACAGAGAAGATGATTTTCGAACTTCTGCTTTGACAAACGCGTTATTTATAAGGAAATAACTAGAGATGTCCGATAATGGCTTTTTTGCCGATATTCCGATACTGTCCAACTCTTAATTACCGATTCCGATATCTACCGATATATACAGTCGTGGGATTAACACATTATTATGCCTAATTTTGTTGTGATGCCCCGCTGGATGCATTAAACAATGTAACAAAGTTTTCCAAAATAAATCAACTCAAGTTATGGAAAAAAAATGCCAACATGGCACTGCCATATTTATTATTGAAGTCACAAAGTGCATTATTTTTTTTAACATGCCTCAAAACAGCAGCTTGGAATTTGGGACATGCTCTCCCTGAGAGAGCATGAGGATGTTGAGGTTGGGGGGGGCGGGGGTTGTATATTGTAGCGTCCCAGAAGAGTTAGTGCTGCAAGGGGTTATGGGTATTTGTTCTGTTGTGTTACGGTGCGGATGTTCTCCCGAAATGTGTTTGTCATTCTTGTTTGGTGTGGGTTCACAGTGTGGCGCAGATTTGTAACAGTGTTAAAGTTGTTTATATGGCCACCCTCAGTGTGACCTGTATGGCTGTTGACCAAGTATGATTGCATTCACTTGTGTGTGTGAAAAGCCGTAGATATTATGTGATTGATTTAAGGTTTATTGGCGCTCTGCACTTCTCCCTACGTCCGTGTACACAGCGGCGTTTTAAAAAGTCATACATTTTACTTTTTGAAACCGATACCGATAATTTTGAAACCGATATCGATAATTTCCTATATTACATTTTAAAGCATTTATCGGACATCTCTAGAAATAACGTTTTCAGCTCTTGTTGTAGCTAACTCTGGCAAATCCATGTACCGTATTTTTCGGACTATAAGTCGCAGTTTTTTTCATAGTTTGGCCGGGGGTGCGACTTATACTCAGGAGCGACTTATGTGTGAAATTATTAACGCATTACCGTAAAATATCAAATAATATTATTTAGCTCATTCACGTAAGATAAATGATAAATGGGTTGTACTTGTATAGCGCTTTTCTACCTTCAAGGTACTCAAAGCGCTTTGACACTACTTCCACATTTACCCATTCACACACACATTCACACACTGATGGAGGGAGCTGCCATGCAAGGCGCTAACCAGCACCCATCAGGAGCAAGGGTGAAGTGTCTTGCTCAGGACACAACGGACATGACGAGGTTGGTACTAGGTGGGGATTGAACCAGGGACCCTCGGGTCGCGCACGGCCATTCTTCCACTGCGCCACGCCGTCCCTATAGAGACTAGACGTATAAGATTTCATGGGATTTAGCGATTAGGAGTGACAGATTGTTTGGTAAACGTATAGCATGTTCTATATGTTATAGTTATTTGAATGACTCTTACCATAATATGTTACGTTAACATACCAGGCACGTTCTCAGTTGGTTATTTATGCGTCATATAACGTACACTTATTCAACCTGTTGTTCACTATTCTTTATTTATTTTAAATTGCCTTTCAAATGTCTATTCTTGGTGTTGGGTTTTATCAATTACATTTCCCCCCAAAAAATGAGACTTATACTCCAGTGCGACTTATATATGTGTTTTTTCCTTCTTTATTGTGCATTTTCGGCCGGTGCGACTTATACTCCGGAGCGACTTATACTCCGAAAAATACGATACTACTTTGTTTAGATGTTTTTGGTAAGAGAAACAAAAGATTAATGTGCACCTGGGCCTTTCGTAAGGAATTGTGGTTGTGTTTATTCTCACTGTTTTACAACTAGGGATAGGTCTCGAATCCTGTACTTTTAAAGGTACCGACCGAGTTCCGTCGATACTACGGGGTACCAATTAATGTAAAATCAAACGATGCCATATTTTGGTACCTTTGTTTCACGTGGCGACAAATCCAGATGCAGACTTAGCCCCCTCCACATGCCACACCCCGGATTGTAAATAATGTAAATAATTCAATGTACATACTCTGATGATTATCTTGTGTGATGACTGTATTATGCTGATAGTATATATCTGTATCATGAATCAATTTAAGTGGACCCCGACTTAAACAAGTTGAAAAACTTATTCGGGTGTTACCATTAGTGGTCAATTATACGGAATATGTACTGTACTGTGCAATCTACTAATAAAAGTTTCAATCAATCAATCAATCAGCACCGGCTTAAGAACTTGGCGGACAAACAATGGGTATTTGTAGCAGATTGCGTCCAGGTAATGTTACTATTTTGCATGCCTGATAGAAAGCGCTCAAAAGTTGTTGTTTTTTATTTATTTATTTATTTTTATTTTGTTGTCCTGTTCAGCTTCTCAGGCAAATCATATACCGTATTTTTCGGAGTATAAGTCGCACCGGAGTATAAGTCGCACCTGCCGAAAATGCATGATAAAGAAGGAAAAAAACATATATAAGTCGCACTGGAGCCCGGCCAAACTATGAAAAAAACTGCGACTTATAGTCCGAAAAATACGGTAGTTGATGTAGATGCCCATATCGGCTGTTCACATTTACTTTACAAAAGAGAAGTGTGGGATACTTCTCTTGTTGCCTTATTTGTATTTGACTTTATTAAATGTATTTATATTGTCATTTGGTGCAGCCGGGCCGGAACAGGAGGGGATACAAAGAGGAAAAAAAGGAAGACAGAGGGGGAAATTGTGGGGACAAGAAGGGGATAAGATAGAGAGACAAAAATAACAACAGCAAACACAACAACAACAACAACAATAGAGCAACATCAGCAAATACGACATGTACAAATATGATGGTAAAAGTGATAGCAAAGAAGCAGTTAGCGAAATAAATAATAATACAGAAATGACAATGAGCATTATTACACTACAAATGGAGCAATACAAATACCAATAGAAATAGCGCTATTGATAATGAACAATACCAATAATTTACCTTTATTATCAACAATACAGTTGTTCAAATGCAACAATACATACTGTATATGTAATGATAACTTGAGATACAAAATAATGCAGAAAAATGGAGGGGAAGAAAGAGAAGCAACCTACATTAACCTTGTAGATTGTTATAGTAACAATAGGTTAAGCTTTGTCCGTGTGCCATGTGTTATACCCAGTTTACCCTAGGGCAGGGGTCCTCAAGTACAAATCTTGAAGGTCCACAAATGTTTTTTTGAAACAGGCTGGGTCCGTTTATTATCGGTCAAGCTTATATAGTAGCAGGAGGTAGGCAGTAGTTTAACATTTTCTTAAAATTAACAAAAATAAAATAAATATCCAATAAAAAAATGAAAGATTTTCTTTGAAACAAAAATAAATAACCCAAAACCCATGCCACTCTGGGTGAGCACTCTGTTGCTATTTGTTGTTGTGTCATAGATTTAACAAAAATCTTGCTTGATGTTTCATATGACTTTTTCAGCCTCATTATTTCTTTTTTTCTTAGCTCCGAATCATGAGGAAATGTCTCTTCAAATTCTCGGTGCTCTTTCAGATAGTGACGTTTCAGATGTTCACTTTTCACCAGAGCAACAGCACTGTTGCATATTAGACACATTGGTCTGGTACTTGCAGTAGGTAGGATGAAAACATATTGCTCTGTCCATTCTTCCTTGAAACGTCTGTTTTCCCTGTCCACCTTTCTTTTACCAGCCTGAGCCAACTTGGAGCATGCCATTGTGATTTGATTTACATTCAGTGACTGACGAGTGAACAGTTAGCGAAGTAGCGATACGAGACAACTGTGTGCCTGCAGCGAAAGGTTCCATGCACTGTGCAGATGTGTATGACCCAGGTGGTAACAGCCTATCAGCGCGTCGTTGTGATAGAGATGACAACCCATACCCCGGAATCAGCCAATCAGAGTGGCGTTCTCTCGCTCTCACTCCGTCTCTCTCTCTTTCTCTCTCTGAGAGAGAGAGAGAGAGAGAGAGAGAGACGGAGTGAGTGAGACACGGAGAAGTGTAAACGAAACGTGGAGATATTTGACTAAAAACAACAAAGAACATTGACTTGTGCTAGTGATAACTCAAAGATAAATACAATTATTATATTTTTTTATAATAATTATAATTATAATAATAAATTAAAAAACAATTTTTTTATTTTTATTTTTTAAATTTTTTACTATAATTCGTGCTGGGTCCGGACAGACACGTCGCTGGGTCCGGACATGGACCGCGGTCCGCCTGTTGAGGATCACTGCCCTAGGGCAACAACGTTAATATATGTTTGATGAAACGTGATTATGTGCATGAGTGTATGTTGTATATGTACAGTGTGTATATATGTATGTTTATACAGTGAATGTATATGTACAGTATGTGTATATGTATGTTAGGAAGAAAGATAAGAGGAAAAGTTAGGAACTTATTGCTGAATGGGGCCCATTATTATAAGTATTACTTGACTGCAACATTTCCAGTCGGTTGCCCACTTCGCAGACCTTTCAAAAGCAGCAGTAGCAGTCGCACATTCTCAATTCCTCCCGCCCGGTCCCCATATCCCGTTCTCCTCAACGTGTGTCGCACCTGACACCTATTTCGATTCCATGGAGTGTGTTGTCGTGTGTGCAGGTGCTGGTTCTGTCCAATAGGCTGCTCAGGCCCACCGACATGCCCGACCTGCTCTTCGCCTCGCAGAGACTGGCGCCTGACATCGGCGTCTGAGGAGGCGCACGTGTGCCCCTCTCAGGTCACGAGGACCGCCGTGTAACCGTAACAGTTGTGAGTCGGCGGCGACGTCCTCTTATAGAAGACACGGTGGTTTATTTTTGGACTGTATATTAACACTCAAATATTCAATGTTTCTTTTGGATGCATTAGGTGTCAATAAAAGCATTTCAGGCACATGTTTGCATTGTGTGTGTTTGCATGACAGTGCGTCGGCCCCGTCATTAGCCCCTTTGGATCACATCTGAGCTCATTAGAGGTGAAGGTGTGAACACAGGAAGGCCTGCTGATGAGGTGAACACACACGGCACCCCTCACCCTCCCCCTTCCCTTTCTTTCGCATCCTGTCACACCTCCACACATCACACCAGAAGTAATAGCCAGCACTCTCTCGCTTGCCTAAAAAGCACCTGCACTGGTAACCACACTTCATGCTTCATTTTGTTTTTGTTCAATCCTAGATGGGCTGTGACTTAAATTTTAATTGGTTTGTGGACACTGAGATTAAGTCTAAGTCAGTGGTTCTTAACCTGGGTTTGATCGAACCCTAGGGGTTCAGTGAGTCGGCCTCAGGGGTTCGGCGGAGGTCAAAACACACCCGACTCATCGTGTAAATACAAACTTCTCCCTATCGGCGTATTACGGATACGGCAACATCTGACTGGTTTGCAGGTGTGTCATTTGTTGTGAGTTTATGCACTGTGTTGGTTTTGTTCTTTGAACAAGGTGATGTTCATGCACGGTTCATTTTGTGCACCAGTAAAAAAAACATGGTAACACTTTAGTATGGGGAACATATTCACCATTAATCAGTTGCTTATTAACATGCAAATTAGTAACATATTGGCTCTTAACTAGTCATTATTAAGTACTTATTAAAGGCCTACTGAAACCCACTACTACCGACCACGCAGTCTGATAGTTTATATATCAATGATGAAATCTTAACATTGCAACACATGCCAATACGGCCGGGTTAGTTTACTAAGGTACAACTTTAAATTTTGCGCGAAATATCCTGCTGAAAACGTCTCAGGATGATGACGTCAGCGCGTGATGTCACGGATTGTAGAGGACATTTTGGGACAGCATGGTGGCCAGCTATTAAGTCGTCTGTTTTCATCGCAAAATTCCACAATATTCTGGACATCTGTGTTGGTGAATCTTTTGCAATTTGTTCAATGAACAATGGAGACAGCAAAGAAGAAAGCTGTAGGTGGGAAGCGGTGTATTACGGCCGGCTGCAGCAACAACACAAACACAGCCGGTGTTTCATTGTTTACATTCCCGGAAGATGACAGTCAAGCTTTACCATTGGCCTGTGGAGAACTGGGACAACAGAGACTCTTACTAGGAGGACTTTGAGTTGGATACGCAGACACGGTACCGTGAGTACGCATGCAGCTGCGGCTTCCAAACATTTAATCGTTTGCCCGTACGTGCGTGCCGCTATGTGCATGTCACGTACGTAACTTTGGGGACTTTGGGGAAATATATGTTCTGTATGAACTTTGGGGAGGTGAACGGTACTTTGGGCTGTGGGATTGAGTGTGTTGTGCAGGTGTTTGAGTTAATAATAATAATAATAATACCTGGGATTTATATAGCGCTTTTCTAAATACCCAAAGTCGCTTTACATGTGTGTGTGGCGGTGTGGGGGCTGGGGGAGGAGGGACGATAAAAACAACTTTATTAGAAAAAAAATAAAAAAATAAAAATAAATAAATAAATAAATAAGAGACACCTAGGGCAGGGTCAGTTTGGAAAGGCTAATGTGAAGAGGTGAGTTTTTAGGGTGGCTTTGAAGGTAGGGAGGGAGGGGGCATCTCTGATGTGCCTGGGGAGAGCGTTCCAGAGAGAGGGGGCAGCCACGGAGAAGGCCCTGTCGCCCCAGGTTCGGCGCCTGGTTCTGGGGGACCTCCAGGAGGCCGGCATCACTAGACCTGAGGGAACGGGACGGGACGTGTGGCTGGAGGAGGTCAGAGAGGTAGGCGGGTTGTATTGGCGGGTTATATGGACAGGAGGGGGAGGTGTTTGTTATGCGGGATTAATTTGCCTGGTTATAAGCCTGGTTATGTTGTGGCTAATAGAGTATATATATCTCTTGTGTTTATTTACTGTTTTAGTCATTCCCAGCTGAATATCAGGTCCCACCCGCCTCTCACAGCATCTTCCCTATCTGAATCGCTCCCACTGCCCTCTAGTCCTTCACTCTCACTTTCCTCATCCACAAATCTTTCATCCTCGCTCAAATTAATGGGGAAATCGTCGCTTTCTCTGTCCGAATCGCTCTCGCTGCTGCTGGCCATGATTGTAAACAATGTGCGAATGTGAGGAGCTCCACAACCTGTGACGTCACTCGCATATCGTCTGCTACTTCCGGTACAGGCAAGGCTTTTTTATCAGCGACCAAAAGTTGTGAACTTTATCGTCGATGTTCTCTACTAAATCCTTTCAGCAAAAATATGGCAATATCGCAAAATGATCAAGTATGACACATAGAATGGACCTGCTATCCCCGTTTAAATAAGAAAATCGCATTTCAGTAGGCCTTTAATGCCTTATTCGGCATGGCCTTGTTATAACCCTAACCCTGACTCTAACCCTAACCAAATAACTCTAAATTAAGTCTTTGTTACTTAGAATATGTTCCCCATACTAAAGTGTTACCAAAAACATATAACTTTGTCTTGAATTTGAAAAAAAAAAACATTTTATTTTTCACTAAAAAATGTTTCGGTTAATGCGCATATGAAACTGCTGGGGTTCGATACCTCCAACAAGGTTAAGAACCACTGGTCTAAGTTCATTGTGTTCTTCATGGTGTTTTTGAAACTGTACCAATGTTTTTCCTCAGATTTGTTTTACTAACTTGAAGTGTTTTGTCAAGAGGATTATTTGTGATATGTACATTTTCAGAACATGATTGTTCTATTTTGGGCCAAAGTACAACAAAGAAAACAATCTGAAGTTGTCGTAGTTCTATTTTTAAGTTATTATGCCATGATTTTAACCGTTCGGCCCACTTGGGAATAGATTTTCCTCCATGCGGGCCGTGAGCTAAAATGAGTTTGACACCCCTGCTTTATTGGCTCTTTTCACACGTGACTTTTTGCGACACTTCTGCCGTGTAACAGCTGTACAGAGAGATAACTCGTACATGGCAGAAGTGTCGCAAAAAGTCACGTGCCGATCAAAAAACGGACAGATAGATTTTTTTACACACAGACAAATCGTAATACGGACAGACAATTTAAAACACACACGTGGATCCGATTAAACACACCAAGATTGATTTACTGACACATTAGTACACTCTAGGGTTGTACGGTATACTCGTACTAGTATAGTATCGTGGTACTAATGAATCAACAAAGGTTTGAAAAGTAAACTGTTTGGAAAGTACCGGTTCCCCATATTATTTTTTTAAACGGGCTTGACGGTGACTTTGCTGGTATTACGAGCAGAGGAGCATGTTCGGCAGCGCATAATCACGGAGTACTTACAAGCAGATACAGTGTGTAGACAGAAAAGGGAGAACAGACACATTTTGGCTTAAAATCTAACGATAAAGGTGAAGTTATAACACTGAAACGCCCTCAGGAAGAGGTGCTTTAAGACATGGTTAGCTAGCTAGCAGCTAAAGTCCAGCCCCAGTCTGCTGTGTTTTAGCTACTTCTAAATCACTAATCCTCGCCTCTAAGACGACGAATAAAGTAAGTTTCTTACAAGTATCATCCCTGCAGGACGAGGAATAGCTAAACATGCTTCACTACACATCGTAGCTCACCGCCATCAAAATGTAAACAAACGCCATTGGTGGATCTACACTTAACATCCACTGTAATGATACCAAGTACAGGCACGTATCTAGTCGATACCACTACGATTACGTCGATATTTTTTGGCATCACAACATCTTCTTTCGTTTTTTTGAAATGTATATTATGTTTATAAACTCGGGATATATGTCCCTGGACACATGAGGACTTTGAATATGACCAATGTATGATCCTGTAACTACTTGGTATCGGATAGATACCCAAATATGTGCTATTATCCAAAACTAATGTAAAGTATCAAACAACAGAAGAAGTGATTATTACATTTGAACAGAAGTGTAGATAGAACATGTTAAAGGGGAACATTATCACAATTTCAGAAGGGTTAAAACAATTAGAAATCAGTTCCCAGTGGCTTATTTTATCTTTCGAAGTTTTTTTCAAAATTTTACCCATCACGCAATATCCCTAAAAAAAGCTTCAAAGTGCCTGATTTTAACCATCGTTATAAACACCCGTCCATTTTCCTGTGACGTCACATAGTGAAGCCAACACAAACAAACATGGCGCATAGAACAGCAAGCTATAGCGACATTAGCTCGGATTCAGACTCGGATTTCAGCGGCTTAAGCGATTCAACAGATTACGCATGTATTGAAACGGATGGTTGTAGTGTGGAGGCAGGTAGCGAAAACGAAATTGAAGAAGAAACTGAAGCTATTGAGCCATATCGGTTTGAACCGTATGCAAGCGAAACCGACGAAAACGACACGACAGCCAGCGACACGGGAGAAAGCGAGGACGAATTCGGCGATCGCCTTCTAACCAACGATTGGTATGTGTTTGTTTGGCATTAAAGGAAACTAACAACTATGAACTAGGTTTACAGCATATGAAATACATTTGGCAACAACATGCACTTTGAGAGTGCAGACAGCCCAATTTTCATCAATTAATATATTCTGTAGACATACCCTCATCCGCGCTCTTTTCCTGAAAGCTGATCTGTCCAGTTTTGGAGTTGATGTCAGCAGGCCAGGGAAGCTAGGGTCGATATTCTTCTCTTGATCATCTTCAGTGGCATAAGGGACGGTGTGACCCAAGACATCCAGGGGGTTTAGCTCGCTCGTCTGCGGGAACAAACTGCCGCCATTTCTTGCCGTGCTACCAAGGTCCTTTGTCCCTGAATTGCTCACACACTCCGGCAGATTCAATGGGGGTCTGGCGGCAGATTTCTTTGACTTTATCGTTGGAAATGCATCTGCTTTGAGTGTCGCAGGATATCCACACATTCTTGCCATCTCTGTCGTAGCATAGCTTTCGTCGGTAAAGTGTGCGGAACAAACGTCCAATTTCTTGCCACTTTCGCATCTTTGGGCCACTGGTGCAACTTGAATCCGTCCCTGTTCGTGTTGTTACACCCTCCGACAACACACCGACGAGGCATGATGTCTCCAAGGTACGGAAAACAGTCGAAAAAACGGAAAATAACAGAGCTGATTTGACTCGGTGTTTGAGAAAATGGCGGATTGCTTCCCGATGTCCGAATATTAGAAAGGCGTTTAATTCGCCAAAATTCGCCCATTTAGAGTTCGGAAATCGGTTAAAAAAATATATGGTCTTTTTTCTGCAACATCAAGGTATATATTGACGCTTACATAGGTCTGGTGATAATGTTCCCCTTTAAAAGAGAAAGCAAGCAGATATTAACAGTAAATGAACAAGTAGATTAATAATTCATTTTCTACCACTTGTCCTTAATGTTGACAAAATAATAGAATGATAAATGACACAATATGTTACTGCATATGTCAGCAGACTAAATTAGGAGTCTTTGTTTGTTTACTTAGTACTAAAAGACAAGTTGTCTAGTATGTTCACTATTTTATTTAAGGACTTAACTGCAATAAGAAACACATGTTTAATGTTCCCTAAGATTCTTTGTTAAAATAAAGCCAATAATGCATTTTTTTTGTGGGCCCCTTTATTTAGAAAATACCAAAATAATTTTAGTACCGGTACCAAAATATTGGTGTTGTTACAACACTAACTTGTAGACATATTTTTTTTGGTGCAGAACTATGAAAAAAGTGCCAATGTTATCAGCATTAGCCTTTTAAGGGTTCCTTCATAATTTTTTTTTTTAATATTCTGTTGAATCGAATTGTGTTATTTGCTTTTGTTCATTTTTAGGAAGCTTTTATTCCCCTATAATCACTTTAGTCAGTCCCCACTTATTTCCGAAATTCTTGTGGGTTTTTCCTTCATTCGCATAAAAGTAGCAACCATTTGAAGCATCCCTAATCATAGCAGACAGAGACAACCGCTATTCACTAAAAGTCCCTTTCATAATACACTTACTGTCATCCAAAGCTTTATTGCACTCTTCTTGTCAGAAACTGGAGCTCTCTCCCGCCAACGAATAAAACAAGGTCACCTGGGCTCAGGCAGGCAGGAATTCTTCCTTCCGTCTGTCAAGACGCTCCCCGTCAAATTGCCTCCGCGGTCAAAGACGTCACCTTGTCCTCAATCCATTGATGGCTGCTGCTATGTAACGCTGTTTCATAACAGCGTTACAAAGACCATGTGGAGACAGCCAAACACGCGCATGGGAAGTGTTGAATGGCTGATTAGTCGGTGATCTAAATGATGAAATGGATTGCAAGTGAGGGACAAGAGGTAGAAAATGGATGGATGGATGGATGACTTCTAATCGTGTCCTCAGGCCAAACTGTCTTCCTGTCAGTCACCAGTAGAGTCGCTGTCCTTTCAGTCTCGACAAGTTTGAGTCCATTACGTCAGCTTTATTCTGGTGAATATACTGTGTTTACAGTCATTGTAATCATTAATAGTAAAAATTCATGTTCCCCTGGTTAATCTATTGAGGAAACTTGCCCACAGAACTCATTTAGAAAATTTAAATAGGGGAATATTTGTGTATTACTTAAAATTGTATTAATTAAAGATATTTGTTTAAAATGAAAATAATCAAAAAATGTCCATCCAAAACATAACGCTGAGTTGATTGACACTTGAGTTGTGCAATGTTTATTATTGTGGTTTTAGTTAGCATCATATACCGAGCAGTGATGTGCCGTCAGAGCCAGCCTAACATAACCACATATCATGATCATAATTAAAGATAAAAATATTTTTTAGTTTACTTTCCCTAAATATCTAAAAGTATTCATATTCTCCTCATGTCATTTTATGCTCCTTCCAGTGCTGTTGTGTTTAGTTTTATTTTGTATCCAATCAGAAATCAGCTAGCTTATGTTGCCATGCTGTACCAAATCTGCCCAGGGCCTTCAGATTCAACAATGCGGGCGTCTGTGCACTGTAAGTGAACGGACACATACAGTTGATAGATAATTGCGATAGCCAATCAGATTAGGAGTTGTTGTCAGTAAGGCCTTCTAGCTGGCCTAAGGTTGAACGTGACATTTACGCGTCCTGTGATTGGATACTCAGCGGGACCGTTCGCGGTTGAGTTTGAGAACACATACAGTTGATAGACAGTTGCGATAGCCAATCGGATCACAAGTTGTTGACAGTAGCCTATCTAGGTAGCCTGATGTTAACGAGACTGTGATTGGATACTCACTTGTCATTCCAAAGTGAGTATCCATTCACAAGTTTGAATTTAGCAGGAAGCAGGAAGTGTTGTGCCGTAGCCAGACTGGGATAGCAGAGAAGGAGAACAAAACGTTGATTAGGTGGCAGATATATATTTGCAAGGCCATTTTCAAGAAGGATATTTAAAGAGAAACTAAATCTTGTGAGACCATGTCGGTCAACCCCGGAAGTTAGCTCAGCTGTTCTGGCGATGAAATGCTCGTCATTTCCACTCGAATCAACCGACTACGAGGTGCACCACTGGCTTATACGGCGTCGAATGGGTGCTACAAATTGTGAGTTAAAATAGTGTATTTAATTTTTTCACGTTCAATGTTTTTTGCAATTTTAATTTTCACAGTACCACATATGTTTTAATTGCTGACGTGGGTTTATTGATTTTTAAATGGGCATGAAAATAACCCGTTTTGTACACTGTTGATGCGATTCAATGCCAAGTAGTGTGTGAATGTGTTTCTGTATAGTATTTCTCCAGCAATGGTCATGTGGTGACATCAATGATGGTATTTTGAGAGGTAATCATTGAAGTCGGACATCACTGAAGGCCTAGGTGGGAAACGCACGGCCCGCCACTGATACCAAGAACCTCTTATTTAACTAAATGTAACCAAAATATTTGAGTATGATGGAGAACCACAACAACACATTTAAATTAACAAATCAAAAAGCTATTTTTTAGGGGTAATTATGAGAAAACATTTACTAAGTTGTACAAAAGCGCAAAAAAAGTCCTCTATACTTTAAATTATTAAAAAATGCCCCCCAAAATGTTGACTTGTGCATAAAAAAAAAATTGTAAAAGAAATATATATTATCATAAATATTAATTGTGAATAAATAAAAGAATATGTCAAAAATGTGTTCTATTTTTTTTTTTTTAATGTTTACAGCACCTAAAAAGAAATTGATAGGATTTTTTGCTAATGAAAAAATTATCAAAACAGATTAACGTAATAGTAAAATTATAGCAATAATAATTTTACATTATGGAATTTTTAAATATTTTTTCTCTGTTAACAGCCCTAAATAAAATAGAGATTTTCTTTTTATGAAAATAAAAAATCCCAGATTAAAGTTAATTGTGCAAGCATCTGTAAGGTTTTAGCCCTCCTAAAATATTTTACAAATAATTTTAAATTCATAAAAATGACATGGTTTGAAAAAATTTACAAAGCATACGGTCCCTTGCAAAAAGTATTCTTTCCCTTGGATTTTTTCAGTTTTGTATGGCTTTTATTAATATAATATATTTCACTCATAAATGTTATTTTTTAAAGTTTTTGAGCTAATTCAGCTCGTTGGATAAAAGTGTGCTACAAAGTCAACATGCTGGTGGAAAGAAGAAAAAGACAAATTCAAAATCATAAATTTTATTGTGACCAAACCGCGTGAATCGCCAACAAATAATAAATAACAACAGGCCTCACTTCCTGTTTAAAGTGCATCAGTGATAAGCTGCCATGCTAACACCTGCCATGTCCATGTGCTCTCGTGTGTGCTGGCGCCACCATCAGGCCGTCAAAGGCAACTAAACAGAAGACTGTCTTCTTTCATGGTGCGTTTGTGTCCTCAACACCTGCTGAGCGTCCTCGCTGCTGCAGGACGTGACACCTCACCTCACCTCACCCAGCACAAAACTTCGCATGTGAAGCTTCAAAACATTCCCGTGGCCGCCGTAGACCACCTGTAGCTCCGCCCCCCTTCTGTCCTCACCCTCACACGGAGGTCACGGTCCTGACCTTGGCTGACAGTGCCTGCTTGAAGCGCCTCTTCAGGTCCTGCATGTTGGGCGACTTGGGCCTGGGGATGAGCGGCAAGCGTTTCTTCTCGGCGGGGGCGGGCGGCGGCGCGGCCAGCGGCTGCTTGGCGAGCTGGCAGCACAGCCGGTGGAAGGCGCCGTGCACCTGGCTGTAGTCCTCGCTGGCCGACACCTCGTAGAAGGCGCAGCCCAGCGTGGCGGCCAGTAGGGGCCCCTGCTGGGGGTCCACGCGCCTAAGGTGCAGGAGGTCGGTCTTGTTGGCCAGCAGGATAACGGGCGGAGCGTCGGCGCCTCCTCCCCTGCCGGTGGCGGTTTGGGCCACCAGCTGGTGCAACTGGGGCAACAAGTCGAAGCTGCGGCGGTCGGTCACGGAGTACACCAGCACCACGGCGTCGGCCCATTGGATGGACCAGGTCACGTGATCAGGAAGGACGATGCCTTGGTCGGTCAACTGGAAAACAATAGGTGAGACATTTAATCCCGTTTTTTTGGTTCAGTTATTCTCAAAACTGGTACCACTACCACTTGATTCAAGTACAGTGTTTTATTTTCCCATATTCAAACTTGTTTTTAATGACTACATAGGCCAGGGTTGTCAAAAGTACGCCGCGCGGGATGAAATTGGTAAGTATAAAAATGAGCCGGAAATTTTTGAATGAAAGAAACTGCTGTTCTAAATGTGTCCACTAGATGTCGCAATAGCAATTATTTGTATCTTTGTAGATTGTTACATATGTAAAAAAAAAAAATTAAATAAACCAAATGAGCAAACTAAGTTAAGTTAAAGTACCAATGATTGTCACACACACTAGGTGTGGTGAAATTTGTCCTCTGCATTTGACCCATCCCCTTGTTCACCCCCTGGGAGGTGAGGGGAGCAGTGAGCTGCAGCAGTGGCCGCGCCCAGGAATCATTTTTGGTGATTTAACCCCCAATTCCAACCCTTGATGCTGAGTGCCAAGCAGGGAGGTAATGGGTCCCATTTTTTTAGTCTTTGAACTCACAACCTACCGATCTCAGGGCGTACACTCTAACCACCGAGTAGTACATAACATCCTGTAATTTGATTTTGTTAGTATAAATAACAACAAATAAAGGTAGAATACTATTAACCGCAACATGCAAGTGTTAAAAAAAAAAAAAAACATGATTTGTACATTCTCAGAATGTGCTCGTTCTATTTTTAAACAAAGAAAACAATCTGAAGTTGTCTTTATTTTTAAGTTATCGTGTCGTGATTTTACCACTTGGGAGTAGATTTTCCTCCATGTGGCCTCCCGATCTAAAATGAGTTTGACACCCCTGACATAGGCCTACTACGCTACTGCATTTTAATGTTCTCCATTAGAGCAAAGTGTTTTCTGAGTTGGTACTTGGTGGGAAAAAAAAGTTAAGACATTTTCCCCCACTTTGTCCTCATAGGTTCACTAGTGCACTGGAGCCTATCCCAGCACGAGGAGAACATGCACACCGGAGCCGTGTAAGGTTACTCCATTAACCTAAATGGACCATTAGACTGGATGCTTCTCCCAGACACACGCTGTCTGGCTTTGGTTTTGGACCGCTTCCCGGCCCTTTTGATTCAGAGCCTTTCAGACAAGCTCTTGGGAGACATTTTTCCGCCGTGTTGGATGTGTTGCATCACAGACTGCTCTGCACAAGTCATCATGGCCAACAGACAAGAAGAAAGGGGAAAAAAGGAGGATGTGGAATTATTACCTCTGCACCTGGAGTGTCTTGGACCTGCAGGCTGACTTGGTTGTCTCCATCCACCTGGATCTCCCTGGAGTACAGGTTACCTACACACACACACACACTTATTAATGACTTGTTCCACGTTCCTAAATGCATTGCATGCTACTTTTTAAGGTTCCTTGTAGTTTTAGGAGACATTCTACTTTCTAGTGCACCTTTTTTATCGCAACAAACACTCACCGGCATTTTTTTTTTTTTTTTTTTTAAATTATACTTAGACTTCTTTTTTATTGTCATTCAAATTTGAACTTTACAGTACAGATAAGAACGAAATGGTTACATTAGCTCATGGTAGTGCAGGATTTAAAAAAAGCAATAAGGTGCATATATAAATAAATAACTTACAGATAAATATATTGCACTTTTTAATATGTGCATATAAATAAACCTTTGTTTATAATATGCAACATTTACATATAAGCAAAGAAATAAATAATAATAATAATGAAAACTCACCGGCATTTCTCTCGTAGTCTCCAATGAAGCGCCTTGTCAGAAACCTCACCACCAGCGCTGAAAGGAAGCAAAGCAACATGTTTAATGCCGTCCTTTCTGCACTTAAATGTTATGTTTTGACTAAAAACTGGTTGTTTTTTTACCTGTTTTCCCCACTCCACTGCCTCCTATGACTGCTATCTTGATAGCCCGGTTAGCAAGCGAGAATTGCGGGGCGGCACACTCCGCAATGGTGGTCATATTCTGGATGAGACGCATTTTCTTTCTCCTTTTTGGTCCGAAAGGTAAGCTCCAAGTATTTTTTTAAAGTAGCAGAGATGTGGAGAGGAAAAAAAACAATCCTTTGTGTGTTCTTGTCTGCCTGGAGAAGAGGAGTCTCGTCTGACTTGCTGAGGGCGAGCACGGCTTTTATAAGGCAGCAGCGGTGCCCTCTTCTGATTGGCTGACGGCGAGCTGCCTGTCAGAGCTGACCCCGCCCAACGTATTTCAGCCACGCCTCCTCTTCCGGCAACAGGTGGGAGCTCATGTTGGAAAACTAGTCAAAGCAATTACTCTTATTCTTATTGGTGGGAGCTTTCTTTTACATAGAGGGTTGTCTTCCAACGTATAACAGAAGACAATACACCAAACTAAATCTTAATTGACGTATTTTGATTACATTTTGAATTTGACAAAAACAGACTTATCTTTGAATCTCAGTAAAACTAAAATAATGCTATTTGGTAATAGTAGAAAAGAGCATCATACACAAATACAAATAGACGGAGTAGACATAGAAAGGGTAAAATAAACTAGATTTTTGGGAGTATTAATAGATGATCAAATGAACTGGAAATCTCATATACAAAACGTACAACATAAGGTGGCAAAAAACATTTCAATAATGCATACTTGCCAACCTTGAGACCTCCGATTTCGGGAGGTGGGGGGTGGGGGCGTGGTCGGGGGCGGGGCGTGGTTAAGAGGGGAGGAGTATATTGACAGCTAGAATTCACCAAGTCAATTATTTCATACATACATATATATATATATATATATATATATATATATATATATATATATATATATATATATATATATATATACAGAGAGAGAGAGAGAGAGAGAGATATCTACATCCTGAAAATATGCAAACAAACTGTGTTTAGATAATTGATACTTCAAACTTGCATAAATAAATATTAAGGAATATAACATAACTTGGCTTCTGAGAGTTTCAAAATGTAATGAATAAAATGCTAAAGTTGTTGATAAACAAGCAATTATTTTAATAATTAAATATGGTCATTTTAAATGAATTATTATGATAATTTAAAATCAATTATTTCAAATATGTTTATTTTAATGTATAATTCTATGGCTGGATGTAATAAGGAGTCACGAAAAAATACAAATAAAAATACAATTAATTTTGATGTTTTTAGCAAAATATAGTAAAAATGTATTTCGTTTTTTTTTTTTAATTAATAAATATGTTTATTTTTAGGTAAGATAAACATAATAATACAATTTATCTCTAGTCTGGATGATTTAGTTCTTGTCACCCTGTTGTCCTCCCGTCGTGAAAAAAGGCTGTCCTCACTCAGGTCCGCATGGAGCCGGAGGGGGCGTGGCCTCCAGCTCCGGCTGAAAATCGGGAGATTTTCGGGAGAATATTTGTCCCGGGAGGTTTTCGGGAGAGGCGCTGAATTTCGGGAGTCTCCTGGAAAATTCGGGAGGGTTGGCAAGTATGCAATAATGAATAAAGCAAAATATGTCCTGGGCCAAAAATCACTACATATTCTCTACTGCTCGCTAGTGTTACCATATCTGAGTTATTGTGCAGAAATATGGGGAAATAACTACAAATGTGCGCTACATTCGCTAACCGTGTTACAAAAAAGATCAGTTAGAATAATACATAATGTTGGATATAGAGAACATACAAACCCTTTATTTATTAAGTCAAAAATATTAAAGTTCGTGATTTGGTAAAATTGCAAACAGCTAAAATGATGTACAAAGCAAACTATAACCTGCTACCAAAGAATGTACAACAATTCTTCTCAACTAAAGAGGAGAAATATAACCTTAGAGGAAAAAATAATTTAAAACCTTTATATGCACGTACAACACTTAGAACTTTTAGCATATCAGTATGTGGGATTAAATTATGGAATGGATTAAGTAAAGAAGTTAAAAATTGTACTGATATGATCCAGTTTAAGAGGTTGTTCAAATGAATAGTGCTTACAGAGTACAAAGAAGAAGAATTATGAGAAATACTTCCAACCTTATTGAAAATAAGATATTCTTCATCTCAGTATGTTAATAATGACTGAATTAATTAATTCATTCATTACATATGACAAAACTGTTGTATACTAATTCATATATGTTATTTTATTATATAAAAAGGTCATTAAATGATTCTATATATTTGTAAATGATCTCAAGTGGGAAAGGGGTAGGATTAAATAAGCTTTGCTTCTTCCTACTCCTTTTCGGGCATGATGTGAAATTGTGTGATGTATTATGATGTAAGTGTGTTCATGTTCGAAATAAACTAAAGAAAGAAAGAAAGAATTTAACTATTTGCAAAACCCCAAACCAGTGAAGTTGGTACGTTGTGTAAATGGTAAAAAAAAAAAACCGAATACAATGATTTGCAAATCCTTTTCAACTTACATTCAATTGAATAGACTGCAAAGACAAGATACTTAAATGTTTATACTGAGAAACTTCTTTTTTTTTTGCAAATAACCCTTAAGTTAGAATTTAATGGCAGCAAAAAAGTTGGCACAGGGGCATTTTTACCACTGTGTTACATGGCCTTTCCTTTTAACAACACTCAGTTAACGTTTGGGAACTGAGGAGACCAATTTTTGAAGCTTTTCAGGTGGAATTCTTTCCCATTCTTGCTTGATGTACAGCTTAAGTTGTTCAACAGTCCAGGGTCTCCATTGTCGTATTTTAGGCTTCACACATTTTCAATGGGAGACAGGTCTAGTACCCGCACTGTTTTACTACGAAGCCACGCTACCATGAATTGATTAACGTGGACCCCGACTTAAACAAGTTGAAAAACTTATTCGGATGTTACCATTTAGTGGTCAATTGTACGAAATATGTACTGTACTGTGCAATCAATCAAACGCTGCTGTAACATGTGCGGAATGTGGCTTGGCATTGTCTCGCTGAAATAAGCAGGGGCGTCCATGAAAAAGACGTTGCTTGGATGGCAACATATGTCGCTCCAAAACCTGTATGTATTCAGCAATAGGGGGGGGGAAACAAAAAAAAAAGTGTCGGTTTTCTCAGTACATGTAATATTTATCAAATGAAAAAATAAATATTGTGAAAAAAAAACAAAGTGGTGACCCTCGCCCCATCCTGGTTTGTGAATGACTGAGCATTTCATGGAAGCTGCTTTTATACCCAATCATGGCACCCACCTGTTCGCAATTAGCCTGTTCACCTGTGGGATGTTCCAAATAAGTGTTTGATGAGCATTCCTCTTTTTTTCCTCTTTGTATCCCCTCCTGCTGCGGTCCGACTGCGCCAAACATTTATATAAATCCATTTAATAAAGTCAAATACAAATAAGGCAACAAGAGAAGTATCCCACACTTCTCTTTTGTAAAGTAAATCTGTACAGCAAATATGGGCATCTACATCAACTATATGATTTGCCTGAGTAACTGGACAGGAAATAAAACAATTTAAAAAGACTGCAAAACACAGGGTTAGGCATCCAAAATCGCGTGCAAGCTGTCGCTCAAAATGCGTGAACCGCATGAGCCTTTTACCTAATGGAGACAAAATATGCAGTGCAACACATGGTAATGTAACGTTTTAGTGTAATTCCACGTGTTGCATGTTTTTCTATGTTTTCTTTCCTTCTTCTTGAGCGTGCCCTTGTTGTGTTGCTGCAGGCGACTTGTCCTGACAAGTTCTTCAACACGGGTGGGGGTGGTTAACGGCTGCTTAATACCCACACCCTCCACCCCCCTCCCTAAAGCATCCAAACATGCCGCACATGAGCTGATGAGTGACACCGTACTGCATGTGTTCATGTCAGCTAATTCTTATTTAACCTCAGCTTGTGTCCCACTTTCATTTTTGCTGGCCTGCGCAGTCAACCTCCGCATGCCTGCTTGGGCCATCTTTCGTTGGAGCTCTGAGCTATGTTGGCATGCACGTCGTCACTCATTACGCTCTGGTATGTATTTCTGATAAGAGCGCTGGCGACAGCGAGCATGGAGATTTAATTTGTACGCCATGTTGAACTCATCCACCTCGGCAGTGCTGATGACGAGGCAGGCGCGTGCACATACCTGTATAATAATAATGTATATGTAGAGTTCATTTGCAAAAGCAGGTATCTATGCTTTTATTTTATTTTATCCAACTCTCTCAAATATGACTTTGAATGTGGAATAAAAAAAAGGTTTTTATATTTAACGGATATAAAAAGACTTTCCACCAATATTTTGGCCAAAATGTTGCACTTGTTATTCACTTGTAATTTAAGTATGACTGCTAATGGGGCCAATGAAAGTTGTAAGTGAGAGCACTATTGAAAAAAAACACAATCTCGTAGCAAAGTAAGAAGATGGCGTCCGCTTGGTTTCTCTTCTCCCCGCCCTTTCTGCTCATTCCCATCCTCGCCAACAAGATTTGTCATAAAAGTAACAGTGATGGTAAGATTTGATTTATTAATTGTATTTATCATACAGTATATATGTATTTCAATTAGTTTTCTACATGTAAAACTATGATTATTCTCTATAAAATGTGTTTATGTTAATTTGTTTGGGTGTCTGCAACGCATTGATTGGATTTTACATTGTCGTATTTATACTTGGAAAAATTGCATCTTTTTTTAATTTAATACAATTCAGTTTTCATTGCACCATTTGGAAGGGTTTAGTCACGAAAACTGAGGTACTACTTTACTGTTTTTATTTTTGCTTGTTATTTTTCCATCATATTTACTTTCTGTCATTATATTATTTCCATAATGAGGAAAAAATACAATCTTTTTTCAAAAATCCTTTAATTTCTTTACTGACTGTGTGTTTATACTGTATATATATATATATATATATATATATTTTTTTTTTTGTGTGTGAGTGTGTGTGTGTGTGTGTATATATGTGTGTGTGTATACATATATATATGTACGTGTGTATATATATACATATATATATATGTATGTGTGTGTGTGTATGTATATATCAGTGTTTCCCACAGGACAGGCATCTATTTGTGGTGGTGTGGTCGGGGGGAGGGGGGTGGCGGCAGCAGCGGCGATGACCAAGAAGAACGCGGAGTTGGAATATAATTACAACATTTTATGTACATATTTATATACAGATTTGAACAATTAGTGATTCACTGAAATATATTTATTAATTGTGGTTCTTACAAAAAATATATCTTATAAAATATAAAAGCTAAAATGTGTCTTAAAGCTCTGCCCCTTTAATTAGTGAATACTAAATAATTTAACTTTAGCCTACTACTACAACCATATTATTTACCAGCAACATGAAGTGAAACGGGAGGCAGAGGTGTCCTGCCACAGTCAGTCAACCTCCTCCTCCTCCTCCTGCTGCTGATGAACAGGTCGCACCTGTGGTCCGGACTGTAGGCCTACCTCCTCTCCAAGTCAAGCCCTTTTCGGCCGTTGAAAATATTTTTCTATACTCCTCTGTGTGAAGGAGTGAACATCCAACATTAGAATTTATTACTAACGAGCAGAACCGCTCTATGTACAGTGCCGTCTAACCTTAAGCGGCAGTAGCTCAACACATGCAGGGTTCAACGTTAAGGTTTTTTTCTACTTGCCTGACTTCTCAAATCTACTTGCCCCAATATTTTTACTTGTCCTGCCTAGGTTTTTTTCTGGCTGTGTAGTGCTCATGGCTTATATCTTACTAAAATTCTTCCCGTTGACTATTTACAACACTACACAGTATTTATTATTATTATTATCTATAATTACATTTAAATGGCATTGCATACATGTAAAATTAAATGCTATTTCACATTATTTGACCAGTAGCAGTTACACCCATCTGAACAGGTCAGCCACCTGTTTAAAGCCCGATCACAGTTGAAATCTTGAAATGAAGGGCCTTTAATGGCCAAAACATTAACCTGGACAACATTTTAACAGCTGGTTGGCTCAGATTTGATTCTTTTCATTGCATTCACATGCTGCAGTGGACAGTGGACAATTTAGCTTCAGTCCATGTGTTTATTGACAGTCAAACAGCGGCGGTGTTAATGAAGCAGCGTCAGGCTGCTCACCGTCAGTGAAACGCTCGGTGAAATCGCGGATTAACGTTAAATATATGACGAGCCGCGAGCGATGCAGCTATAACCTATCTACCTATAACACCTGTAAAAATGAAGCAATGCTACCACGCTAGCAAGCGTTAGCTAGCCGGCTATGAGCCACCAAGCTGCTAACTATCGCCAAAAGGCACCATTTAAGTTTTTTTCCCCATGGCATCCTGGATCAAGGCTTTCAGCAGCTTTTGGACGTTTGAGGTAGAAACGTAGGAAGCGCCATCATTATGAAAAGTAGCCGGCGAGTATTTTAATCCCGTCCGTCCGTCCGTCCCTCTTCTTCTTCTTCTTCTTCGTCTTCTTCTTCTTCTTCTTCTTCTGGCCCACCAGGTGAATTAAGTGCTATTGGCGGAGTTACAATGCATAGTAGGCTACCGCCACCTACTGCACCGGAGGTGTAACTACAAGCAACATTCACAGACAGTCCCATTGCTTTTATGAGCGGTCGAGCGAGTCAAAAGCCGAAAAATCCATTTGTGGCGGACGTAATTCTTTCGTGGCGGGCCGCCACAAATAAATGAATGTGTGGGAAACACTGTATATATATGTGTTTGTATACATATATATATATATATATACACATATGTATATATTTATATATATACACATATGTATATATATATATATATATATATGTGTGTAAATATATACGTATATATATATATATATATATATATATATATATATATATATATATGTATGTATGTATGTATGTATGTATGTATGTATGTATGTATATATATATATATAAGTGAAGTGAAGTGAATTATATTTATATAGCGCTTTTCTCCAGGGACTCAAAGCGCTTTTACATAGTGAAACCCAATATCTAAGTTACATTTAAACCAGTGTGGGTGGCACTGGGAGCAGGTGGGTAAAGTGTCTTGCCCAAGGACACAACGGCAGGGACTAGGATGGTGGAAGTGGGGATCGAACCTGCAACCCTCAAGTTGCTGGCACGGCCACTCCACCAACCGAGCTATATCGCATATATATATATATATATATATATATATATATATATATATATATATATATATATATATATATATATATATATATATATACTGTATATATATACACACACACATATATATGTATATATATATACACAAATATATATATATATATATATATATATATATATATATATATATATATATATATATATATATATATATATATATATATATATATATATATATATATACATAGTATAAACGCACACAGTCAGTTAAAGAATTTAAGGGGTTTTTGAAAAAAGATTGTATTTTTTCCTCATTATCGAAATAATACAATGACAGAATATATATATATATATGTGTATAAGTTATTTTTCATATTTTTCTCCTTTTTCTCCAAAAGAAAAATAGAAAAAAAACATTTTGTTTTGGGGAAAAACTAATTAGAAAAAAAATATTGTTAAATAGTTTTTTTCTTCTTATTTATTATTTGTTTGCCTTCTAAATCGAAAACATATAATGGAAAGAAACAGATTTTAAAGTTAAAGTTAAAGTACCAATGATTGTCACACACACACTAGGTGTGGCGAAATTATTCTCTGCATTTGACCCATCACCCTTGATCACCCCCTGGGAGGTGAGGGGAGCAGTGGGCAGCAGCGGTGGCCGCGCCCGGGAATCATTTTTGGTGATTTAACCCCCAATTCCAACCCTTGATGCTGAGTGCCAAGCAGGGAGGTAATGGGTCCCATTTTTATAGTCTTTGGTATGGCTCGGCCTGGGTTTGAACTCACAACCTACCGATCTCAGGGCGGACACTCTAACCACTAGGCCACTGAGTAGGTGATGAGGTTAAAAGATCAAATATGTTTTCCATGTCTGTTTTAATATTTTGTAATCGTTTTCTTGTTTTGAAAGAAAACAAATTTGAAAAAAAATATTTAAATATATTTTTCCTCCTACTTATTATTTGTCTGCCTTCTAAATCAAAAACATATAATGGAAAAAACAGATTTAAAAAAGCAAGTACGTTTTTCCATGTCTTTTTTTCTTTTTCCCCCACAAACAACATCAAGGAAAGGACAAAAGAGGAATAAGTACATTCACTTCAACAGAACGACGGAATTACCGTGCAGCACATTTTGCTGTAGCCAGCCCACGCTGTTGCGCGCTTGTAGCGCGGAGGGATGAAAGGCATGAAAGTGTAGCAAAAGGCTGAGATAATAGTAAGTGGCTGCAGATCATAAAAAGAAGGGATGCTTTTCAGCCTCCTGGCAGCTGAGGAATCACTCATTTGCTGTACAAAGACCACACAAGTGACTCATCAGAGCTTGCCTGTGTCAATTAGAATAATGATAGGTTTGTACAATACAGTGGTACCTCCATTTTCTTACCCCCCACTTTCCCTATGATTGAGTATGCCTACTAAATAAGATGCTATGTGTCCAAAGAAAGTTGCTGAAGACAGTGAGAAACTCTATTGAATTCAAGAAGGAAATCGTAGCACACACACACACACATATATATATATATATATATATATATATATATATATATATATATATATATATATATATATATATGTGTGTGTGTGTGTGTGTGTGTGTGTGTGTGTGTGTGTGTGTGTGTGTATACAGTACAGGCCAAAATTTTGGACACACCTTTTCATTCAATGTGTTTTCTTTATTTTCATGACTATTTACATCGTAGATTGTCACTGAAGGCATCAAAACTATGAATGAACACATTATGTACTTAACAAAAAAAGGTAGAATAACTGAAAAAATGTTTTATATTCAATTTCTTCAAAATAGCCACCCTTTGCTGTGATTACTATTTTGCACACTCTTGGCATTCTCTCGATGAGCTTCAAGAGGTAGTCACCTGAAATGGTTCTCACTTCACAGGAGTGCTTGAAGCTCATCGAGAGAATGCCAAGAGTGTGCAAAGGGTGGCTATTTTGAAGAATATAAAACATGTTTTCGGTTATTTCACCTTTTTTGTTAAGTACATAACTCAACATGTGTTCATTCATAGTGTTGATGCCTTCAGTGACAATCTACAATGTAAATAGTCATGAAAATAAGGAACACGCATTGAATGAGAAGGTGTGTCCAAGACTATGGCTGGTTGCTCAATAACTTTGTTAAATACAGAAAATGTACCTATTCACTCTGCCAGCTTTCTTCTGGGCACCCCGGTCATGTATTTGTTCAGCAGACCTGGCGCCACTGGTAGGGCTCAGTCAGACCGATCCGATCTGACTGGCACCGACATTGATCATTGATAGACCTGTCTCTTTGACTAATACAGTAAATAGACACGGCTCCCCCCTTGTTGACGTATTGTTCCAATGCACGATGGGGCGTACTTCCCTTGGATTTTCTACGTGTTTTGGACTTCCCTGCCGGCGACCAGTAAAATACCTTTTCCTCCGAGCCTCTCTCAAGTCAAACTTCAGTGACCTCTGGCCTATCGTATCCACCTTCAAAAATTCCACAGACCCCTTCCAGATCTTCTGGAAGCTGCACGCTTTCCCCCATGTTTACGTCTGTAAAGATGTATGCTGTGTGCGGGTGTCCAAACACTTTCGTGCAAAACCACCCCAAATTTCAAATCTGATCAGAACTTACTGGAAATCAATCAATCAATCAATCAATCAATGTTTATTTATATAGCCCTAAATCACAAGTGTCTCAAAGGGCTTCACAAGCCACGACGACATCCTCGATTCAGATCCCACATAAGGGCAAGGAAAAACTCACAACCCACTGGGATGTCAATGAGAATGACTATGAGAAACCTTGGAGAGGACCGCATATGTGGGTGACCCCCTCCCCTTTAGGGGAGACCGGATGCAATGGACGTCGAGTGGGTCTAGCATAATATTGTGAGAGTCCAGTCCATAGTGGATCTAACATAATAGTGAGAGTCCAGTCCATAGTGGATCTAACATAATAGTGGGTGTCCAGTCCATAGTGGATCTAACATAATAGTGAGAGTCCAGTCCATAGTGGATCTAACATAATAGTGAGAGTCCAGTCCATAGTGGATCTAACATAATAGTGAGAGTCCAGTCCATAGTGGATCTAACATAATATTGTGAAAGTCCAGTCCATAGTGGATCTAACATAATAGTGAGAGTCCAGTCCATAGTGGATCTAACATAATAGTGAGAGTCCAGTCCATAGTGGATCTAACATAATAGCGAGAGTCCAGTCCATAGTGGATCTAACATAATAGTGGGTGTCCAGTCCATAGTGGATCTAACATAATAGTGGGTGTCCAGTCCATAGTGGATCTAACATAATAGTGAGAGTCCAGTCCATAGTGGATCAAACATAATAGTGAGAGTCCAGTCCATAGTGGATCTAACATAATAGTGAGAGTCCAGTCCATAGTGGATCTAACATAATAGTGGGTGTCCAGTCCATAGTGGATCCAACATAATAGTGAGAGTCCAGTCCATAGTGGATCTAACATAATAGTGAGAGTCCAGTCCATAGTGGATCTAACATATTAGTGAGAGTCCAGTCCATAGTGGATCTAACATAATAGTGAGAGTCCAGTCCATAGTGGATCTAACGTAATAGTGAGAGTCCAGTCCATAGTGGATCTAACATAATAGTGGGTGTCCAGTCCATAGTGGATCTAACATAATAGTGAGAGTCCAGTCCATAGTGGATCTAACATAATAGTGGGTGTCCAGTCCATAGTGGATCTAACATAATAGTGAGAGTCCAGCCCATAGTGGATCTAACATAATAGTGGGTGTCCAGTCCATAGTGGATCTAACATAATAGTGAGAGTCCAGTCCATAGTGGATCTAACATAATAGTGGGTGTCCAGTCCATAGTGGATCTAACATAATAGTGAGAGTCCAGTCCATAGTGGATCTAACATAATAGTGAGAGTCCAGTCCATAGTGGATCTAACATAATAGTGAGAGTCCAGTCCATAGTGGATCTAACATAATATTGTGAAAGTCCAGTCCATAGTGGATCTAACATAATAGTGAGAGTCCAGTCCATAGTGGATCTAACATAATAGTGAGAGTCCAGTCCATAGTGGATCTAACATAATAGCGAGAGTCCAGTCCATAGTGGATCTAACATAATAGTGGGTGTCCAGTCCATAGTGGATCTAACATAATAGTGGGTGTCCAGTCCATAGTGGATCTAACATAATAGTGAGACTCCAGTCCATAGTGGATCAAACATAATAGTGAGAGTCCAGTCCATAGTGGATCTAACATAATAGTGAGAGTCCAGTCCATAGTGGATCTAACATAATAGTGGGTGTCCAGTCCATAGTGGATCCAACATAATAGTGAGAGTCCAGTCCATAGTGGATCTAACATAATAGTGAGAGTCCAGTCCATAGTGGATCTAACATATTAGTGAGAGTCCAGTCCATAGTGGATCTAACATAATAGTGAGAGTCCAGTCCATAGTGGATCTAACGTAATAGTGAGAGTCCAGTCCATAGTGGATCTAACATAATAGTGGGTGTCCAGTCCATAGTGGATCTAACATAATAGTGAGAGTCCAGTCCATAGTGGATCTAACATAATAGTGGGTGTCCAGTCCATAGTGGATCTAACATAATAGTGAGAGTCCAGCCCATAGTGGATCTAACATAATAGTGGGTGTCCAGTCCATAGTGGATCTAACATAATAGTGAGAGTCCAGTCCATAGTGGATCTAACATAATAGTGGGTGTCCAGTCCATAGTGGATCTAACATAATAGTGAGAGTCCAGTCCATAGTGGATCTAACATAATAGTGAGAGTCCAGTCCATAGTGGATCTAACATAATAGTGAGAGTCCAGTACATAGTGGATCTAACATAATAGTGTGAGAGTCCAGTCCATAGTGGATCTAACATAATAGTGAGAGTCCAGTCCATAGTGGATCTAACATAATAGTGAGAGTCCAGTCCATAGTGGATCTAACATAATATTGTGAAAGTCCAGTCCATAGTGGATCCAACATAATAGTGAGAGTCCAGTCCATAGTGGATCTAACATAATAGTGAGAGTCCAGTCCATAGTGGATCCAACATAATAGTGGGTGTCCAGTCCATAGTGGATCTAACATAAAAGTGAGAGTCCAGTCCATAGTGGAACTAACATAATATTGTGAAAGTCCAGTCCATAGTGGATCTAACATAATAGTGAGAGTCCAGTCCATAGTGGATCTAACATAATAGTGAGAGTCCAGTCCATAGTGGATCTAACATAATAGTGAGAGTCCAGTCCATAGTGGATCTAACATAATACTGTGAAAGTCCAGTCCATAGTGGATCTAACATAATAGTGAGTGTCCAGTCCATAGTGGATCTAACATAATAGTGTGAGAGTCCAGTCCATAGTGGATCTAACATAATAATGAGAGTCCAATCCATAGTGGATCTAACATAATAGTGAGAGTCCAGTCCATAGTGGATCTAACATAATATTGTGAAAGTCCAGTCCATAGTGGATCTAACATAATAGTGAGAGTCCAGTCCATAGTGGATCTAACATAATAGTGAGAGTCCAGTCCATAGTGGATCTAACATAATAGTGAGAGTCCAGTCCATAGTGGGGCCAGCAGGAGACCATCCCGAGCAGAGACAGGTCAGCAGTGCAGAGATGTCCCCAACCGATGCACAGGCAAGCGGTCCACTCCGGGTCCCGACTCTGGACAGCCAGCACTTCATCCATGGCTCCCGGACCTGAGCCCCCCCTTCCACAAGGAAGAGGGGGCAGAGCAGAAAAGAGACGGCAGATCAACTGGTCTAAAAAGGGGGTCTATTTAAAGGCTAGCGTATACAAATGAGTTTTAAGATGGGACTTAATCCCCTCAGAAATAGTTGTGTCATGTATCAGGGACGTCTTTAACGTCTTCTTACGTTCGCGTGGCAATCCCAGCTGGTGTTTGCAACATGGCTGCCTAGAGGGCACTAACTTTTGCGGGGTACTTGGCTAGATTGAGGGCAATTGTCAGGCATCATTGGGGGTATTCATGGCACGTGGAATGTGGGGATAATTAGGGGGGGGGGCAGGTGAAATCCAAAGTATTCACAGAAGGATGTCCTTGTTGACACTCTCGTGAGTAACTTCCCGAGGTGTCCTAGCCCACAAAAAGAGGCATACTTCTTTGCCCCCCCCCCCCCCCCCCCCTCCCAAGGCCGGTTCTTTGTAGGATCAAACCTTATGATCCAACCGTCAAAGCCTGCTCATGAGATTGGTATCATTGTCATTAATGGGGAGTCCATTGCTGGGTATGTTTGTGTACGTCCGCCATCGATTAGCATTCCCAATGAGCAATGGTATTGGCCATCGTATTGAAATGTAAACCCCAATGAACTGCATTTGCATACTTCTGAATGTCAACAATGTGTGTGTGTGTGTGTGTGTGTGTGTGTGTGTGTGTGTGTGTGTGTGTGTGTGTGTGTGTGTGTGTGTGTGAATGACAATAGCCTCACACACACACCTCCTCCCACCTGAGGAATGCCAGCCTTAAGCTTCCCCACACACACACTCACACACACACCCTCCCCTGTCCTCCGAGCCACGAGTCAAAGCTGTGAGGGAACTTGATGGAAAATATCTGAATCTAGATTCAATCTCCATTCATATTGCTCCTGTTTACATTCCACGGCTGATCTCTGGCACGGCGTCAGGATCATTGGCCCGTGCGCTTATTTTGCACACGTGCCTGTGTGTGTGTGTGTGTGTGTGTGTGTGTGTGTGTGTGTGTGTGTGTGTGTGTGTGTGTGTGTGTGTGTGTGTGTGTGTGTGTGTGTGTGTGTGTGTGTGTGTGTGTGTGTGTGTGTGTGTGTGTGTGTGTGTACAGTGCCAGATTAAAAGCACTTAGTGTTGCAGACATAGACAGTGTGCATGTGACCATGGACACGTATGTTTGCGCTAAGACGTTTAACTGCAGGATAATCCTCTTTTCACTCTCTGCTTATGCTTCTTCTCACGTGCAGCGCTGCTCAATGAACGACCGCACGTCTTTATTTTTTTATTCCGCTCAATATGAAAAAATGACAAGTTTGAATTACATTTAGAATTGTCAGATCTACTCTAAATTACATTTATATTGGTCAGTTCTAGTGTAAATCAGACTTCAATTGGTCAAATCTAATCTAAATCCGACTTTGACTGGTCAGTTCTCGTCTAAATCAGACTTAGATTTATCAGATCTAGTCTAAATCAGATTTTAATTGGTCAGATCTGGTCAAAATCAGACTTTGATTGGTCAGATCTAGTCTAAATCAGACTTGGATTGGTCAGATCTAGACTAAATCAGACAGGGATTGGTCATATCCGGTCAAAATCAGACTTTGATTGGTCAGCTCTAGTCTAAATCCCACTTGGACTGGTCAGTTCTAGTCTGAGTCAGACTTAGATTGATCAGATTTAGTCTAAATCAGATATTAATTGGTCAGACCTAGTCTAAATCAGACAGGGATTGGTCATATCCGGTCAAAATCAGACTTTGATTGGTCAGATCGAGTCTAAATCCCATTTGGACTGGTCAGTTTTAGTCTAAATCAGACTTAGATTGATCAGATCTAGTCTAAATCAGATTTTAATTGGTCAGATCTGGTCAAAATCAGACTTAGATTTATCAGATCTAGTCTAAATCAGATTTTAATTGGTCAGATCTGGTCAAAATCAGACTTTGATTGGTCAGATCTAGTCTAAATCAGACTTGGATTGGTCAGATCTAGTCTAAATCAGACAGGGATTGGTCATATCCGGTCAAAATCAGACTTTGATTGGTCAGATCTAGTCTAAATCCCACTTGGACTGGTCAGTTCTAGTCTGAGTCAGACTTAGATTGATCAGATTTAGTCTAAATCAGATATTAATTGGTCAGACCTAGTCTAAATCAGACAGGGATTGGTCATATCCGGTCAAAATCAGACTTTGATTGGTCAGATCGAGTCTAAATCCCATTTGGACTGGTCAGTTTTAGTCTAAATCAGACTTAGATTGATCAGATCTAGTCTAAATCAGATTTTAATTGGTCAGATCTGGTCAAAATCAGACTTAGATTTATCAGATCTAGTCTAAATCAGATTTTAATTGGTCAGATCTGGTCAAAATCAGACTTTGATTGGTCAGATCTAGTCTAAATCAGACTTGGATTGGTCAGATCTAGTCTAAATCAGACAGGGATTGGTCATATCCGGTCAAAATCAGACTTTGATTGGTCAGATCTAGTCTAAATCCCACTTGGACTGGTCAGTTCTAGTCTGAGTCAGACTTAGATTGATCAGATTTAGTCTAAATCAGATATTAATTGGTCAGACCTAGTCTAAATCAGACAGGGATTGGTCATATCCGGTCAAAATCAGACTTTGATTGGTCAGATCGAGTCTAAATCCCACTTGGACTGGTCAGTTTTAGTCTAAATCAGACTTAGATTGATCAGATCTAGTCTAAATCAGATTTTAATTGGTCAGATCTGGTCAAAATCAGACTTTGATTTATCAGATCTAGTCTAAATTAGATTTTAATTGGTCAGATCTGGTCAAAATCAGACTTTGATTGGTCAGATCTAGTCTAAATCAGACTTGGATTGGTCAGATCTAGTCTAAATCAGACAGGGATTGGTCATAGCCGGTCAAAAATCAGACTTTGATTGGTCAAATCTAGTCTAAATCCCACTTGGACTGGTCAGTTCTAGTCTAAGTCGGACATTGATTGGTCAGATCTAGTCTAAATCAGACTTTGATTGGTCAGATCTAGTCAAAATCAGACAGGGATTGGTCAGATCCGGTCAAAATCAGACTTTGATTGGTCAGATCTAGTCTAAATCCCACTTGGACTGGTCAATTCTAGTCTAAATCAGACATAGATTGATCAGATCTAGTCTAAATCAGATATTAATTGGTCAGACCTAGTCAAAATCAGACTTTGATTGGTCAGATCTAGTCTAAATCAGACAGGGATTGGTCAGATCCGGTCAAAATCAGACATTGATTGGTCAGATCTAGTCTAAATCCCACTTGGACTGGTCAATTCTAGTCTAAATCAGACATAGATTGATCAGATCTAGTCTAAATCAGATATTAATTGGTCAGACCTAGTCAAAATCAGACTTTGATTGGTCAGATCTAGTCTAAATCAGACAGGGATTGGTCAGATGTAGTCTAAATCAGACTTTTGATTTGTCCGATCTAGTCTAAATCCGACTTGGATTAGTTAGATCTAGTCTAAATCAGACTTGGATTGATTAGTCAGATTTAGTCTAAATCAGACTTGGATTGGCCAGGTGTCGTCTAAATAAATTTTAGATTGGTTATATCTAGTCTAAATCAGACTTCAATTGATCCGACCTAGTCTAAATCAGACTGGGATTGGCCAGATCTAGTCTAAATCAATCTTGGATTGGTCATATCTAGTCGTTCCGTTCATTCTATTTCAAATTCTTAAATGCAAATCAAAAAACAATTTTTTTTGTACCCCCGGGAAGTACTGGACGAAATGGCTGAGGAGAGGGAAGTCTGGGCTTCCCTGCTTAGGCTGCTGCCCCCGCGACCCGACCTCGGATAAGCGGAAGAAGATGGATGGATGGATTTCTGCAACAAAAGTTGGACAACTGTTTAATGACACTTTTTTAATACGACAATAGGACATCCTGCTGAACAAAGATGTTAGCGTTATGCTAAAAACATGCTAAACACAAAGGAAAGCTAAAATACTCAATTTGTCATCACACAGATACGGTATTGTACGGTAACATTGCATTTCGGATGAACGTATATTCGATGTTTGCGTTTATCTGGAGAAATAAAAATACATAAAAGGAAAACAGCACAAAATCCAATTTTATGGCAGGATTTTAGTCAAAATCAACCCTTTTTTGTTTGTTTTAAAATCCGCCATATATAATAAAAATCGAAAAAAACGGCACTAATTTAGTTTTTTAATTTGCGTTTCAGAATTGGAAATAGAATGAACGGAAGGTACACGGACCACTTTAGCGTTTCCTTTGCTTTTAGCATAACGCTAACATCTTTGTTCAGCAGGATGTCCTATTGTCGTTTTAAAAAAGTGTCATTAAATAGTTGTCCAACTTTTGTTTCAGAAATGAAAATAGAAAAAATGGCCCAAAATGTGTTTTTTGATTTGCAGAATTGGAATTTAAAGGGGAACATTATCACAATTTCAGAAGGGTTAAAACCATTAAAAATCAGTTCCCAGTGGCTTATTTTATTTTTCGAAGTTTTTTTCAAAATTTTACCCATCACAGGCGGCATGGCGCAGTGGGAGAGTGGCCGTGCGCAACCCGAGGGTCCCTGGTTCAATCCCCACCTAGTACCAACCTCGTCATGTCCGTTGTGTCCTGAGCAAGACACTTCACCCTTGCTCCTGATGGGTGCTGGTTAGCGCCTTGCATGGCAGCTCCCTCCATCAGTGTGTGAATGTGTGTGTGAATGGGTAAATGTGGAAGTAGTGTCAAAGCGCTTTGAGTACCTTGAAGGTAGAAAAGCGCTATACAAGTACAACCCATTTATCATTTATCATTATCACGCAATATCCCTAAAAAAAGCTTCAAAGTGCCTGATTTTAACCATCGTTATATACACCCGTCCATTTTCCTGTGACGTCACATAGTGATGCCAATACAAACAAACATGGCGGAAAGAACAGCAAGGTATAGCGACATTAGCTCGGATTCAGACTCGGATTTCAGCGGCTTAAGTGAAATTGAAGAAGAAACTGAAGCTATTGAGCCATATCGGTTTGAACCGTATGCAAGCGAAACCGACGAAAACGACACGACAGCCAGCGACACGGGAGAAAGCGAGGACGAATTTGGCGATCGCCTTCTAACCAACGATTAGTATGTGTTTGTTTTTAAGTGTTGTAATGGTTTTAAGCTAAATTATTGGTAAACACAGTTTATGTATAATAATTTACGTAAAACCGCGAGTAATGAATAAAGTTTTCATCAATTAATATATTCTGTAGACATACCCTCATCCGCTCTCTTTTCCTGAAAGCTGATCTGTCCAGTTTTGGAGTTGATGTCAGCAGGCCAGGGAAGCTAGGGTCGATAGGGGGTTTAGCTCGCTCGTCTGCGGGAACAAACTGCCGCCATTGCTTGCCGTGCTACCGAGGTCCTTTGTCCCTGAATTGCTCACACACTCCGGCAGATTCAATGGGGGTCTGGCGGCAGATTTCTTTGACTTTATCGTTGGAAATGCATCTGCTTTGAGTGTCGCAGGATATCCACACATTCTTGCCATCTCTGTCGTAGCATAGCTTTCGTCGGTAAAGTGTGCGGAACAAACGACTGACCATTTTCGTCGGCTTTCCCCACACCCTCGTATTTTGAACAAATTTCGTCCAATTTCTTGCCACTTTCGCATCTTTGGGCCACTGGTGCAACTTGAATCCGTCCCTGTTGGTGTTGTTACACCCTCCGACAACACACCGACGAGGCATGATGTCTCCAAGGTACGGAAAACAGTCGAAAAAAACGGAAAATAACAGCGCTGATTTGACTCGGTGTTTGAAAAAATGGCGGATTGCTTCCCGATGTGACGTCACAACGTGACGTCATCGCTCTGAGAGCGAATATTAGAAAGGTGTTTAATTCGCCAAAATTCACCCATTTAGAGTTCGGAAATCGGTTAAAAAAATATATGGTCTTTTTTCTGCAACATCAAGGTATATTTTGACGCTTACATAGGTCTGGTGATAATGTTCCCCTTTAAGAATTGGAAATAGAATGAACGGAAGGTACACGGACCAAGGTTCACCTCCAAATGGGATATTTCTAATTTTCCAGCAGTCTTGAATGAAACATTAACACACGGCTTATGTGTTCTTTTTTAATGTGAGCCAGCTTTTTAAATGCACTTATTATTAAGTTATTGTCTAAGTCAGCGATTCTCAATCTGTGTTATGTACTAGTGGTTACTGTTCAAACTGTGTAATGTTACTTTAGCCAAAAATATCAAATATCCTTGTTTTATTGAATACTAAGTCCTACTACGCTACTGTATTTGAACATTGGTCATTATGGTGGTACTTAAAGTGATTTCTGAGGTGGTAATTGTTGAAAAAAAGTTTGAGACCCTTGACAAAAAGTTGTGAATGATGTTAGGGAAGATAAAAGTCGAGTGTAAGCACAAGTTCTTCTTAAACAGAACACGGCGTGCCTTCTTGTGTGTGTGACAGGATCCAGATATCATGTTTGATGATGTCCTCTTCGCCGTCTCCTGCCGGGGGGACACGGCGGCCCGTCTTTGCGATACGGGCTGGCCTGATACAAGACACAAACAGCAGGCGATATTTATGTGTTCATAGGCTTAATTATGTGGTTTGTTTTGACGTCGGGGTGTAAAAGTGTCTTTGTGTGCACGCTGACGGACGAGCTGGGGATTAGACACCTGTGCACACACTCCTGCACGGACACGAAATATCCCGCTAAAGTGTGTTTTTTTGCTGAAATAAAAATGTTTTAATTGCATCATGAGCAACTTGTGTGCTTTTCAGCTTGGCTCTTCTTCACAGGCTCATTAATCCCCTCTGTGTGTGTTTTTTGTTTTACAGAGTCAGGAGCAACATACACCCACACACACACTCTTGTATTTGTTACCTTCTTGAGACCTCTGAAAAATGCCTACCTCTTTAGGACCACCCTTTCTAGATGTATAAAGGTTTGTATTTACAACATTAGTAATATATATGCAAATATACAAAAGCTTCTTGTGAAAAATTAGTTGGAATTTCACAAGAAAAAGCTCACAATTTCTCAAGAAAAAAGTATAATTTTGGCAGCATTGTAATAAAAGTCGTAATTTTACTCAACGCAAGTCAAAATTTTACAAGAAAAACTGAACATTTGTGCATAGTTATAATAAAAGTTGGACTATTACCCAAATGCGGTCGCAGCTGTACAAGAAAAGCTTAACATATTGACAATTTTATGAAAAGAGTCGTAATTTTACTCGACAAAAGTCACAATTTTATGAGAAAACTTAAAAATGTTGGCAACATTATAATAATAAGCGGTATTTTACTTGGCAAAATTATGACTAAATTCATAATTTTACTCAATGTCACTATTTTACAAGAACAAAAAAAAATTGGCATTATAGTGATAAAAGTCGAAATTAGATTTTTTATTTTTTTGAATTTTTTGTTTGTAATTGGTTTTTAATCTTCATTATTTACTTCACATTATTACAGTATGTCTCTAAATACATTTTTTTTTTTTTTTTTTAAATTGTGGCCAAAGGGGCGCATTTCAATTTCTTACACACACTTGTTATTTCATATGTTGACCAGAGGGGGAGCTCTTTTAAAACCGACACACAGTCAATTTGAAAAATCCCTCCTTTCTGGGACCACCCTAATGTTGATAGATTTCACCACCAGGGGTGCAAATGAGACATTCTCTATTAGATGCAATGGTGTTCCGTATGGGGACCATGATTTATGTCCTAACTTGTTCACCAGTCCTCATATGGAAGGTACTTTTCCTTGTTGGTGTCTCAAGAAGGGTAGAAATACAAGAACACACACACACACACACACACACACACACACACACTACACACACACACACACACACACGTCCTCCAGGGATCACCGACTGGATGACTCGACGCCCAGAATGAACCAGCATCCAAGTGCCCGGCACTCACGCACGTGTTTCCACGACCTGGTGCCCAGACAAAGTTAAGTCTTCTTGCTAACCACACTGTACGTGACGCATTCAATACCGCTGGGAAATAGCAAAAGTCAAGCGCAAAATGGAAAAAATAAGCTACTATTTGTTTTGACTGACAGTCAGCAGTTTCTGTCTGGCCAGACTAGTGGGGAGCACCGTAAGTCTGAGTTGATGACTCTTGAGTTTAGCATTCCAGAACAGCTGATCTGAGTAAGTTCAGTCAAACCTGAGTGTGTCCACTCCGCGCTAAAAAGCCATGATCTATGAGTCGTCATAGCAACTGGAGACGGAAAAGGTTGTCTGAAAATGAACACACGTCTTTATTATTTTTATTCTGCTCAATATGACAAAATTACAATTTTGAATTACATTTAGATTTGTCAGATCTACTCTAAAATACATTTAGATTGGTCAGATCTTATCTAAATCAGACTTCAATTGGTCAGATATAATCTAAATCCATCTTGGATTGGTCAGATAAAAAAAAAAAGACCTTGACTGGTCAGATCTAGTAAATCAGACTTGGATTGGTCAGATCTAGTCTAAATCAGACTTGGATTGGTCAGCTCTAATCTAAATCAGACAGGGATTGGTCAGCTCTAGTCAGCATCAAGGGTTGAAATTGAGTGTTAAATCACCAAAATAATTCCCGAGCGCAGCCCCCGCTGCTGCTCACTGCTCCCCTTACATCCCAGGGGGTGGAACAAGGGGATGGGTCAAACGCAGGTGATAATCTCACCACACCTAGTGTGTGTGTGTGACTATCAGTGGTTCTTTAACTTTAAACTTTTTAAAATCAGACTTTGATTGGTCAGATCTAGTCTAAATCAGACTTCAATTGGTCAGATATCATCTAAATCCATCTTGGATTGGTCAGATCTAATCTAAATCCGACTTTGTCTGGTCAGTTCTAGTCTAAATGAGGTTTAGATTGATCAGATCTAGTCTAAATCAGATTTTAATTGGTCAGATCTGGTCAAAATCAGACTTGGATTGGTCAGATCTAGTCTAAATCAGACAGGGATTGGTCAAATTGAGTTTAAATCAGACAGGGATTGGTCAGATCTAGTGTAAATCAGATTTTAATGGGTCAAATCTGGTCAAAATCAGACTTTGATTGGTTCAATCTGGTCAAAATCAGATTTTAATTGGTCAGATCTAGTCAAAATCCGACTTTGATTGGTCAGATCTAGTCTAAATCAGATTTTAATTGGTCAGATCTGATCAAAATCAGACTTTGATTGGTCAGATCTAGTCAAAATCAGACTTCAATTGGTCAGATATAATCTAAATCCATCTTGGATTGGTCATATCTAGTCTAAATCCGACTTTGACTGGTCAGTTCCAGTCTAAATCAGATTTAGATTGGTCAGATCTAGTCTAACTCAGATTTTAATTGGTCAGAACTGGTCAAAATCCGACTTTGCTCGGTCAGATCTAGTCTAAATCAGACTTGTATTGGTCAGATCTAGTCAAAATCAGACTTTGGTTAGTCAGATCTAGTCTAAATCAGACTTGGATTGGTCAGATCTAGTCTAAATCAGACTTTGGTTAGTCAGATCTAGTCTAAATCAGACTTGGATTGGTCAGATCTAGTCTAAATCAGACTTAGATTGGTTAGACCTAGTCTAAATCAGACTTGGATTGGTCAAATCTAGTCTAAATCAGACAGGGATTGGTCAGATCTGGTCAAAATTCAAAATAAATGTGTGTTTTGGGTGACTATAAACAGTTTTATAGAAAGTAACCAAGTTGAAAAATATTGGACAATAATCACTTCCAGAGTTAATGCATAGGTTTGAATGCATTACATATCAGATTCAACATTTAGTGACATTTTCCTGTTAGTCCTCAGGTAAAAAATGAAATGGAATAAAAGCACATTTTAATATGATGCAATCCCACTGGTAAAAACACTCATGCAAAAATACAAAGTAAATATGTTGTTGGGCAATTTTTTTTTTTTATAACCATTCGTTACACCAATGTGTTTGTATTCTAATGTTTTGTTCTAAAATGGGAGATATGTTTCTTGAAATGAGATATATATCTGCAATATCAGCTATTGTTGGCAGGTTATTTTACTTGTTGTGAGTAATATAGCTCCTATAGTAGCTATATTTACAATAATGAAAACAAATTATAATTATTACTTTTTTTTATCAATGAATCAAAAATGATTGAATGATTATAACTAAAACATTTTAAAAATACCTGAAATCTAAGTTGTTTTTTTTGTTTGTTTTGTTTTAGTTTGTAAAACAGTTTTTACCACTTCACTTGATGTTAGTCATAATTTAAATAATATCCTGCTGAGTTCTCAGCAGGGTATAGCACAGCTTTTAGGTATATTTACATGAATGAAAAAATATATATATTTAATGGTTTATTGTGTTTAATATAGGTTGTACTTGTACTTGTATAGCGCTTTTCTACCTTCAAGGTACTCAAAGCGCTTTGACACTACTTCCACATTTACCCATTCACACACACATTCACACACTGATGGAGGGAGCTGCCATGCAAGGCGCTAACCAGCACCCATCAGGAGCAAGGGTGAAGTGTCTTGCTCAGGACACAACGGACATGACGAGGTTATGTTTAATTAAAATAAATCGAATTAATATAAAACAGCTAAAAAACAAGGATGTTTTTTTTTTTACTCACAAGATTTATTTTTTCTAATGTACCAGTCCACTATAATAATAATAATACATCTAAGTAACATGACTTCATAAATATTCAGGAATAATTTAGTTTTAACATCTACAAAGTAACAGACACATCATGTCTGACGACTTGCTTCACGTTTATTAGGAGGAATGACAGAGTCGGTTACCATGGTAACTTTACCTCACTTACCTCCACAGAAAACCCTGAATTTCCCTCATCTCAGACTTTACATACCGTACTCTGAATTTTTGCTTAACCTGCTTCCTGCAACACTCCACTGCCCGGCTAGCTAACCAATGATCATAATAATTATAATAATGGATTGGATTCATCTAGCACTTTTCTGGACGTTGAAATGAGACCCTCTGTCCCCCTTCCCATGGCCCACAACTTTGAAAAGGCTGTTAAAACCCACCTTTTCAAAAGTGCTTTGAATACTGCACAAAGCATCTCATGACACAATGTTCTCTTTCATTTTGAACATTTTATGTTGGTTGTTTTTATTATCATGCTGTATGGGCTTTTATGATTATGCGAAAAAATGTATTCAAACACATGCAAAATGTCTCATAATGCCTGGAATAATGTATCTTTGTGAGTATTACTAGAAACATGAGCTTTTGTAAGATTTGCAAACACAAAAATTAGTTTTTTTTACTCAATATGACAGTATAACTGTCATACTAAATATGAAAGTTATATAAACATAACTCCAAAACCTAACATGCAATATGTCTTATAATGCCTGTATTAATGTATCTATGTGGGTTTTACTAGAATCGGGTGCTTTTGTAAGGTTTGCAAATACAAAAAATTGTTTTTACTCAATATGACAGTGTCACACTCAATATGACAGTTATTTAAACATAACTCCTAAACCAAACATGTAAAATGTCTAATAATGCCTGAAATAATGTATTTTTGTGAGTTTTACTAGAAACATGAGCTTTTGTAAGGTTTGCACACACAAAAATTTGTTTTTTTACTCAATATGACAGTATAACTGTCGTACTAAATATGAAAGTTATATAAACATAACTCCAAAACCAAACATGCAATATGTCTAATAATGCTTGTATTAATGTATCTGTGAGTTTTACTAGAATCAGGTGCTTTTGTAAGGTTTGCAAATACAAAAATGTGTTTTTACTCAATATGACAGTGTCACACTCAATATGACAGTTATTTAAATAGAACTCCTAAACCAAACATGCAAAATGTCTAATAATGCCTGAAATAATGTATCTTTGTGAGTTTTACTAGAAACATGAGCTTTTGTAAGGTTTGCGCGCACAAAAATTTGTTTTTTTACTCAATATGACAGTATAACTGTCATACTAAATATGAAAGTTATATAAACATAACTCCAAAACCAAACATGCAATATGTCTAATGATGCTTGTATTAATGTATCTATGTGAGTTTTGCTAGAATCAGGTGCTTTTGTAAGGTTTGCAAATACAAAAATTAGTTTGTACTCAATATGACAGTTATTTAAACATAACTCCTAAACCAAACATGCAAAATGTCTATTAATGCCTGAAATAATGTATCGTTGTGAGTTTTACTAGAAACATGAGCTTTTGTAAGGTTTGCACACACAAACATTTGTTTTTTTTACTCAATATGACAGTATAACTGTCATACTAAATATTTAAGTTATATAAACATAACTCCAAAACCAAACATGCAATATGTCTAATGATGCTTGTATTAATGTATCTATGTGAGTTTTGCTAGAATCAGGTGCTTTTGTAAGGTTTGCAAATACAAAAAATAGTTTTTACTCAATATGACAGTTATTTAAACATAACTCCTAAACCAAACATGCAAAATGGCTAATAATGCCTAAAATATTGTATCTTTGTGAGTTTTACTAGAAACATGAGCTTTTGTAAGGTTTGCAAACACAAGAGTTAGTTTTTTTTACTTAATATGACAGTATAACTGTCATACTAAATATGAAAGTTATATAAACATAACTCCAAAACCAAACATGCAGTATGTCTAATAATGCTTATATTAATGTATCTATGTGAGTTTTACTAGAATCGGGTGCTTTTGTAAGGTTTGCAAATACAAAAATTAGTTTTTACTCAATATGACAGTTATTTAAACATAACTCCTAAACCAAACATGCAATATGTCTAATAATGCCTGTATTAATGTATCTTTGTGAGTTTTACTAGAAACATGAGCTTTTGTAAGGTTTGCAAACACAAGAGTTAGTTTTTTTTACTTAATATGACAGTATAACTGGCATACTAAATATGAAAGTTATATAAACATAACTCCAAAACCAAACATGCAATATGTCTAATAATGCTTGTATTACTGTATATATGTGGGTTTTACTAGAATCAGGTGCTTTTGCAAATACAAAAAAATAGTTTTACTCAATATGACAGTGCCACACTCAATATGACAGTTAGTTAAACATAACTCCTAAATCAAACATGCAAATTGGCTAATAATGCCTGAAATAATGTATCTTTGTGAGTTTTACTAGAAACATGAGCTTTTGTAAGGTTTGCAAATCCAAAGAAATAGTTTTTACTCAATATGACAGTGTCACACTCAATATGACAGTTATTTAAACATAACTCCTAAACCAAACATGCAAAATGTCTAATAATGCCTGAAATAATGTATCTTTGTGAGTTTTACTAGAAACATGAGCTTTTGTAAGGTTTGCAAACACAAGAGTTAGTTTTTTTTAACTCAATATGACAGTATAACTGTCATACTAAATATGAAAGTTATATAAACATAACTCCAAAACCAAACATGCAATATGTCTAATAATGCTTGTATTAATGTATCTATGTGAGTTTTACTAGAATCAGGTGCTCTTGTAAGGTTTGCAAATACAAAAAATAGTTTTTACTCAATATGACAGTGTCACACTCAATGACAGTTAGTTAAATATAATTCCTAAATCAAACATGCAAAATGGCTAATAATGCCTGAAATAATGTATCTTTGTTAGTTTTACTAGAAATTAATGCTTTTGTAAGGTTTGCAAATACAAAAAATAGTTTTTACTCAATATGACAGTGTCACACTCAATATAGATAGATAGATAGATAAATAGTACTTTATTGATTCCTTCAGGAGAGTTCCCTCAGGAAAATTTAATTTCCAGCAGCAGTGTACAAAATTGAGATCGAATTTAAAAAGTAAAAAGTAAATAATGGGAGTATAAATGGAAAAAAATAGAAAAATATTACAATAGATCAAAAAAATTAGAAGCAACAATGAGAATAAAAATATAACAGTAAAATAAGAATATAACAAGAGAAACTAGGCAGTAGTGACCATGTTATGAAAAAGTATTGCACCCCCCCCCACCAGAGAGGAGTAGTACAGTTTGTAATGTTTGCAAACACAAATATTAGTTTTTTACTAGAGATGTCCGATAATGGCTTTTTGCCGATATCCGATATTCCAATATTGTCCAACTCTTTAATTACCGATACCGATATCAACCGATATATACAGTCGTGGAATTAACACACTATTATGCCTAATTTGGACAACCAGGTATGTTGAAGATAAGGTACTTTTAAAAAAAAATTATAAAATAAAATAAGATAAATAAATTAAAAACATTTTCTTGAATAAAAAAGAAAGTAAAACAATATAAAAACAGTTACGTAGAAACTAGTAATTAATGAAAATGAGTCAAATTAACTGTTAAAGGTTAGTACTATTAGTGGACCAGCAGCACGCACAATCATGTGTGCTTACGGACTGTATCCCTTGCAGACAGTACCGGTATTGATATATATTGATATATAATGTAGGAACCAGAATATTAATAACAGAAAGAAACAACCCTTTTGTGTGAATGAGTGTGAATGGGGGAGGGAGGTTTTTTGGGTTGCTGCACTAATTGTAAGTGTATCTTGTGTTTTTTATGTTGATTTAATAAAAAAATAAAAAAAATAAAACGATACAGATAATAAAAAAAACGATACCGATCATTTCTGATATTACATTTTAACGCATTTACCGGCCGATATTATCGGACATCTCTATTTTTTACTCAATATGACAGTAATGTTCTTAGAATCCTGAGATAATGCGAAAAAAAGCATATGATCATGTTTCCTTTTGATTATGTGTGCGTGTCTTTGAGTATCTTTTAAAAGCGCTTCGTAAATAAATTGAATTGTTATTATTATTCATTCACTCCAGATTCAAACAAGCTATTTGTACATTTGTTACATTTGTACATTTGTTACATTTGTTTTGATTGACAGTCTGCAGTCATGACAACAAACTTTTTACTGTATTTTTTTTACTTTGACTTTTGACTTTTTTATATCCCTGATAAAATGTAGTTTTGTATACTCTTTACGAGCATGTATCTATTTTTCCCTGACTTTAGTTGACATTTTTTTTGCACATTTCCAGGTGTTCTGGATGGTGGCAGTAGACGCGTCTAACACAATTGAAGTACTTTAGACATGGGTAAGTACACAAATTCATAATTTGTCGCATGCTAATGTTTTTAAACTAGCTGTCTAGATCACAGGTTCTTCACCTTCATGACCTCTGGGCCCAACTTTTCCACTACAGACGGGCTCAGGACCAACTTAAATATTGGCACTGAATTACTCTTGTTTTTAATCATATTCAATAATTATATCTAATTCACTTTCAGTTTAACAGGCTAAACCTTATCAAATGATGTGAAACCACGTGTTAATCACAAAGATTATTATCAAGGCTTAGGACAGGCTGATTACAAAAGTAAATATACAGCAAAAAAAGGATTCATAAAAACTGATGAAAAATACATTTACATACAATGTATGCAGTGGTAAAAAGAAATACATTTGAACTAAATTAATAGTAAATAATGTATATGTTTATTAACTAAATTGTCAATTAAATAAAAGTGCAAATAATCATAATTTTTGCACTTATGAGACTTCTCTATGACTTTAGCTCTTCTTCTCTTTGTTTTGAGATTGTACTTACTGCCACAAGTGGTGAAAAAGTGTATTACAATTGAGTACCGCTGCGAGCCTGCGGCCCATATGGACCACAGCTGAGAAATATATATTTTTAGCGGCCCAAAAATGGTTAAGAAACACTGGTCTAGATGCTTTACTACAGTCTGAATTTTTAGTCCATTACAACAAACGTTTTAATGACATTTTTCCAAATGATTACATGTACCGTAAACACAGTTTTATACTCAATGGTTAATTGTTTTGATTTTTTACAATTTACCAAATGACTCTGTGTTGATTCCTACATGGGTAGATTTAAATCTAATGTACCCCAAAAATACATGATCACTCTAAATCATCTCTAAACTGACATTTTACATTAATTATTGGCACCGCCATTGTTGAATGATGTACAGTATTTGATCATCACAAACATGGCTGACCACTGCAATAAGTTAACATTTGTTTTGATTGGCAGTCTGCAGTCATAACAAAAACAGAATTTTTTTTTTACATTTTACCATAAATTCACAAATACAATTTTGTTTTATAAACAGTGAAACCTGAAGTTACGAACTTAAATGGTTCATGAACAGGGTTCATAAATAGAAAAGTTTGTATATTGATGCAAATTTCGCCATAAGCAAACATGAATAATCGGTTCCAGCCTTGACAAAAGTCCATATCTTAGTAAAAATGTGTACGCTTTGAACACAATATTAAGCAATAAACAAGGGAGTGATGGATCAACTTTCTATTCAATAACAAAGTCTAAACAACAACAACAAGCTCAGCTGTCCTCAAATCCAGTCGCCCTGCTGACACGCACACACTGTCACTAATCCTGAGGTGCACTCACAGTTTGAAATCATAAAAAAAAAAAACTCCTTAAATTTAACACCCAGGTTCGCTACAATGGCTAGGAATAAAAAATCAAATCCACTTTACATTGTTGGTTAATATTCCTGGCGTAAGGCAGGGGGAGGTGGGATAAGGCAGTGTCGACAGCGCTGTGGATAGTTCCTGAATGTTTCAAACCGCACATTGCTTGTTCCTTGCTTTCTTAGGACTCATATTGAGTTAGAAAAACTAGAAAATGCTGTAAAAAGGCTAAAAAACCCACAAAGCACACTAGCTAATGACAGAATGAGTACCGGAAATCAATTAGCCTGCCCATAATGGATGTGCTGCCGGGCACAAAATGGCTTCACCAAAGGCACACAATGGGTGGAGGAAATGTTCGTACACTGAGACAAGATTCGTTCACAAAAGCATATTTTTATTCGGTCTGTGGTTTGTAAATGAAAGTTCGTATAATGAGAGGTTTGTAAATCGAAGTGAACTCTTTGGATGTGTCTCTTAGGGCAGTGTTTTTCAACCTTTTTTGAGCCGAGGCACGTTTTCTGCGTTGACAAAATCCAAAGGCACACCACCAGCAGAAATCATTCAAATATGAAACTCGATATTGACAATAAAAAGTCGTCGGATATGACTTTAAACCATAACCAACCATGCATCAATGTAGATCTTGTCTCAAAGTAGGTGTACTGTCACCACCTGTCACATCACACCCTGACTTATTGAGTTTTTTGCTGTTTTCCTGTGTGTAGTGTTTGTAGTTCTTGTCTTGCGCTCCTATTTTGGTGGCTTTTCCTCTTTTGTTGGTATTTTCCTGTCTTCCTTTAAGCGCTATTCCCTGCACCTGCTGTGTTTTAGCAAACAAGAATATTTCAGTTGTTGTTATCCTTCTTTGTGGGGACATTGTTGATTGTCATGTCATGTTTGTATGTACATTTGGACGCCGTCTTTGCTCCACAGTAAGTCTTTGCTGTCGTCCAGCATTCTGTTTTTCTTCACTTTGTCGCCAGTTCCGTTTTAGTTTCGTTCTCCATAGCCTTCCCTGAGCTTCAATGCCTAATGTTTATTTTTCAGTTTAAGTATTTGACACCTTTTTACCTGCACGCTGCCTCCCGCTGTCGTCTGCATATTGTGATCACGACAAAGCAATTAGCTACCTGCTGTCACCTACTGATATGGAAGAGTATTACGCGGTTACTCTGCCGAGCTCTAGACAGCACAGACACTCAACAACAACACATCATTTGCAGACTATAATTACTGGTTTGCAAAAAATATTTTTAACCCAAAAAGGTGAAATGACATCATCTCCCACGGCACACCAGACTGTATCTCACGGCACAGTGGTTGAAAAACACTGTCTTAGGGTGTTGCTCGTGTTGTGTGATGCCATTTTTACATGACTTGAGTTGACATTTTACTGCACTTCTCCTAGTTTTTCCACAAATGCACGGCTTCTGGAGTGTCCCGGTAGACTCGTCTAACAGCCGACGGAACACAATTGAAGCACTTCAGACGTGGGTAAGTACACAAGTTCATCATTTTTTTTTACTACGTGGGCTGTATTGCTGGAAGACAGAAGCACATGTTCCTTCACTTTAGCACATGTCTGTTCCATTAGAAAGAGCTGATGTAGAACAGGACAGCCTTTTTCAACCAGTGTCTGGTGTGTCCTGGGAAATTATGCAATTTTACCTACCGTACTTTTTCTGGATCATAGGGCGCACTAGATTATAAGGCGCACTGCCGATGAGCGGGTTCATTCAGGTCTATTTTCATACAAAAGGCGCACCGGATTATAGGGCGCATTAGAGAAGTCATATTATTAGTCTTAGTCTTTATTTATTTGAAGGGACAATGCACAGAAACATAAAGCTCAAAGACAGATATGTTTTGTACCAGATTATAGCTCATTTCCATCTGCAGTCCCTGGCTACCTAAATTAAAGGGATACAAAAATCATGCAATAAAATTATGACAATAAAATCATCCTATAGCATGTAATCAAATTAAGAAAAGTCATAAAATGCCCTTTCATGGACACATACTTCAATCCAATCCACTTTATTTATATAGCACATTTAAACAACAAAAATGTTTCCAAAGTGCTGCACAACAAGATTAAAAACAATATTAAAAACAATATCCTTAATATAATATATATATATTTAATATACAATACAACCACACCTTGTTCACGAGTGGGGGAAGAGTGGATCGTGAGATCGACAGGCGGATCGGTGCGGCGTCTTCAGTAATGCGGACACTGTATCGATCCGTTGTAGTGAAGAAGGAGCTGAGCCGGAAGGCAAAGCTCTCGATTTACCGGTCGATCTACGTTCCCATCCTCACCTATGGTCATGAGCTTTGGGTCATGACCGAAAGGACAAGATCACGGGTACAAGCGGCCGAAATGAGTTTCCTCCGCCGAGTGGCGGGGCTCTCCCTTAGAGATAGGGTGAGAAGCTCTGTCATTCGGGGGGAGCTCAAAGTAAAGCCGCTGCTCCTCCACATCGAGAGGAGCCAGATGAAGTGGTTCGGGCATCTGGTCAGGATGCCACCCGAACGCCTCCCTAGGAAGGTGTTTCGGGCACGTCCGACCGGTAGGAGGCCACGGGGAAGACCCAGGACACGCTGGGAAGACTATCTCTCCCGGCTGGCCTGGGAATGCCTCGGGATCCCCCGGGAGGAGCTGGACGAAGTGGCTGGGGAGAGGGAAGTCTGGGCTTCCCTGCTTAAGCTGCTGCCTCCGCGACCCGACCTCGGATAAGCGGAAGAAGATGGATGGATGGATGGATACAACCACACCTCATTTACATCGTCACACAAAGACAATACATGCTCTTGTTCACATCTGTCATCATTTGTAAAAACAACCATGATTTTAACAGACACACCTCACAATTTACAACAAAAATGCTCTCATGGATAAATATAATACACATTAAGTTGACATAGTGCCCACCTTAGTGGCCGTGTGAGCAGCTTTGATTGAAGCCACTTTTTAACATCAATTGTGAATTAGATATTATGATTTTTTTCCTAAATGTAAAAGACTTCTTTGTGGTCTACATAACATGTAATTGTGGTTCCTTGGTCAAAATGTTGCATAGATGATGTTTTACACATCAACTCCAATGGCTTTTTTCTGACAGTCGCTTCAGGATGCGCCGTTTTGTGGGCGGTCTTATTTACGTGGCTCCCCTTCGACAGCGTTTTCTCCCCGTCATCTTTGTTGTAGCGGTGTAGCGTGCAAGGACGGGAGTGGAAGAAGTGTCAAAAGATGGAGCTAACTGTATTAATGACATTCAGACTTTACTTCAATCAATAACGGAGCAGCATCTCCTCATCCGTGGCTCACTAGTGCAACAACAACACCGGAAATGTGTCCTGTGAAAAACCGTCCGACTGGAACTCTCTAATAACTAAAGTTCCTTGGGTGAATAATGTAAACCTGTCATGATCCGTGGCCCGGATCATGTTTTTGTTATATTCTGTTAGTTTTGGACTCCCTTAGTTCCTGTTTTTGTGCACCCTTGTTTGTTTTTAGTTACCATGGGTGCTTGTTGTTTCCACTTGTCTCTGATTGGTGCTCGGGACGCTCACCTGTTTTCCGAGCACTAATCAGAGGGACTATTTAAACCTGCCTTTGCCGGTTAGTCGGCCTGGCTTAATTGTTTGCTTCATGCAACAAGTTACATGAGTATTCCTTGTCTGAATACAGGGATGCAAACGGACCACTCCGGACAGGACCTGCAGGTAGGAACATGAACATTATGCGCACTGGGGTTTATAAGGCGCACTGTCGATTTTTGAGTAAATGAAAGGATTTTAAGTGTGCCTTATAGTCCGAAAAATACGGTACTTGGTCTAAAAATATTTTTTGCAAACCAATAATTATAATCCCAAAATAATATGCTGTTGTTAAGGGTCTCTGCAGTCTAGAGATCGGCAAAGTAACCATGTATTACTGTGTAATATCAGTAGGGGGCAGCAGGTAGATAATTGCTTCGTAGGCCTACCTTTAGACAAGAGAATTAGGGATGCATGGATGGTTAAGGTTAGGGTTTGAATTCATATCGAACAATTGTGTCAGGTTTTTGATGAGAACAACTTTATATTGTCATTATAGGCTAAATTTTTCAGTATTTTCTGCTAGTGGTGTGCCTGGGGATTTTAAAAAAAAAGGTTGAAAAACACTGGTATAGGACAGTGTTTCTCAAACTGTGGTGCAGTACGCCAAAGAGTCACTTGATTAAAGTACATTGTTTTATTTTCTTATATTCAAACACAGTGTTACTGTTCAAACTGTGCGTAATGTTACAGTGGCCAAAATATTAAATATACTCGTTAAATAAAACCTCTGCCTTGTTTTCGATGAATACTTAGGCCTACTATGCTCCTGTATTTGAACCTTGGTCATTATTAGAGATGTCCGATAAAATCGAACTGCCGATATTATCGGCCGATAAATGCTTTAAAATGTAATATCGGAAATTATCGGTATCGGTTTAAAAATTACCAGTATCGGTTTCAAAAAGTAAAATGTATGACTTTTTATAACGCCGCTGTGTACACGGACGTAGGGAGAAGTACAAAGCGCCAATAAACCTTAAAGGCACTGCCTTTGCGTGCCGGCCCAGTTACATAATATCTACGGCTATTCACACACAGAAGTGAATGCAATGCCTACTTGGTCAACAGCCATACAGGTCACACTGAGGGTGGCCGTATAAACAACTTCAACACTGTTACAAATATGCACCACACTGTGAACCCACACCAAACAAGAATGACAAACACATTTCGGGAGAACATCCGCACCGTAACACAACATAAACACAACACAACAAATACCCAGAACCCCTTGCAGCACTAACTCTTCCGGGAAGCTACAATATACACACCCCGCTAACCCCGTCCACCTCCACCTCCTCATGCTCTCTCAGGGAGAGCGTGTCCCAAATTCCAAGCTGCTGTTTTGAGGCACGTTAAAAAAAAAAATGCACTTTGTGACTTCAATAATAAATATGGCAGTGCCATGTTGGCATTTTTTTCCATAACTTGAGTTGATTTATTTTGGAAAACCTTGTTACATTGTTTAATGCCTCCAGCGGGGCATCACAACAAAATTAGGCATAATAATGTGTTAATTATATATTGGTATCGGTTGATATCGGAATCGATAATTAAGAGTTGGACAATATCGGAATATCTGATATCGGCAAAAAAGCCATTATCGGACATCTCTAGTCATTATGATGGTACTTGGAGAGCCAAGTGTTTTCTGAGGTGGTAAGAAAAAGTTTGAGAACCACAGATATAGGAGATGTGTTGTGGAAGAAGAGAGGGCCAAACTGCCCCGGGCAAGGATAGGATACGTGTTCCTGAAGGGTACACGCTGTACGTGACAAACGGCGCTGAGGACAAAAAAAAAAGAAGATGTGCGTCAGCCATCAAAGCGGCAAAAAGAGCTGTTGCTTCGAAGGCCTTTAACAACGTCTTTAAACCGCTGCACACATGAACGCCACACTCGTCTGCTTGAGCAAGTTGAAGATGGAAACATGTGCTCCAAAACAGAAAAGAAAAAGCCACAGTTTCCTTTTCTCTGCCTTTTTTTTTTTTTTTTTTTTTTTTTTTTTTTTTTGCTACTTTGACACACACAAGCAAGTCAAGGTGACTGTGGCGGTCTTGCTGTCGGCGAGCACAACATAAAAAGCGGCGTCAGAGAAGACCGGGCCGACGGCGATTGAGCAAAACATCCACGGTCTGACTCACATCTATGGAAGTAGAATTGTCTCACATCAACTTATATATATATATATCAATATGATATTAATACTAGAGATGTCCGATAATGGCTTTTTTTGCCGATATCCGATATTCCGATATTGTCCAACTCTTAATTACAGATTCCGATATCAACGGATACCGATATATACAGTCGTGGAATTGACACATTATTATGCCTAATTTTGTTGTGATGCCCCGCTGGATGCATTAAACAGGGTAGCGGGGGGGTGTATATTGTAGCGTCCCAGAAGAGTTAGTGCTGCAAGGGGTTCTGGGTATTTGTTCTGTTGTGTTACGGTGCGGATGTTCTCCCGAAATGTGTTTGTCATTTTTGTTTGGTGTGGGTTCACAGTGTGGCGCGTATTTGTAACAGTGTTAAAGTTGTTTATACAGCCACCCTCAGTGTGACCTGTATGGCTGTTAACCAAGTATGATTTGCATTCACTTGTGTGTGTGAAAAGCCGTAGATATTATGTAACTGGGCCGGCACGCAAAGGCAGTGCCTTTAAGTTTTATTGGCGCTCTGTACTTCTCCCTACGTCCGTGTGCACAGCGACGTTTTAAAAAGTCATAAATTTTACTTTTTGAAACCGATAATTTCCAAAATTACATTTTAAAGCATTTATCGGCTCATCTCTAATTAATACATATGCATATATTAATAAATATACAAATACATATACAAATGTGATATACAAATAAACAAATAATTTGTATAAATGAACGCGTATTTGTAAATATATTTTTGAGATTTGAAAATATATACAATAAAAATTTATAAATATAAAAATGTGTCATACAAATAAATCAAGACTTTGTATAAACGTGTATTTTTAAATATATTTTTGAGATTTGAAAATATATACGATAAAAATGTATAAATATAAAAATGTGACATACAAATAAATCAAGAATTTGTATGGATAAACGTGTATTTGTAAATATATTTTTGAGATTTGAAAATATATACAATTAAAATGTATAAACATAAAAATGTGACATACAAATAAATCAAGAATTTGTATAAATAAACGTGTGTTTGTAAATATATTTTTGAGATTTGAATATAAAAATATGCTTGATTTTTTTATTTGTATTTGTATATGCATTTGCATATGTGGATCGCTTTTTTTGCTTTTGTGTCGACGAGACATTCCTCCCACAAACCAGATGCACAAACAAATGTGACCTACACACTCCCCTGAACAACCAGCAGAGGGCACTGCAGCCAGAGCAGTCAAATATAATTAATATTTGGGATTGATTCTGCATGGGTTCCCTCCAGGTACTCCGGCTTCCTCCCACCTCCAAAGACATGCACCTGGGGATAGGTTGATTGGCAACACTAAATTGGCCCTAGTGTGTGAATGTGAGTGTGAATGTTGTCTGTCTATCTGTGTTGGCCCTGCGATGAGGTGGCGACTTGTCCAGGGTGTACGCCGCCTTCCGCCCGATTGTAGCTGAGATAGGCTCCAGCACCCCCCACGACCCCGAAAGGGATAAGCGGTAGGAAATGGATGGATGAATAGTTTGTAATAGTGTTTGGGGCACGTCCGACCGGCAGGAGGCCAAGGGGAAGACCCAGGACACGTTGGGAAGACTATGTCTCCCGGCTGGCCTGGGAACGCCTCGGGATCCCCTGGGAGGAGTTGGACGAAGTGGCTGGGGACAGGGAAGTCTGGGCTTCTCTGCTTAGGCTGCTGCCCCCGCGACCCGACCCGATTTCGGATAAGCGGAAGAAAATGGATGCATGGATAGTTTGTAATATTATTTAGCACCATGTTTTGGATGAATACATTCATAATCAATGAAATAACACAGAAAGTACAAAGAATCAATAAGTGAGTATTCTTCTTCCTCCCCTCGTTAACGTGCAACGTGATTAAGTGTCGATTTTTTAAACGCCGCTTGTTCCGTCACGCCTGCAGACTGCGTCCACGTGCTCCACGCCGCTTGGAAGTGGGTCAATCAGGCTGTTGACTTTAGGCTCTCATGCAAACTGACCTTTTGTTTGTCAGCGTGATGGGGGCTCTCAGGCTGCTTTGAAAGATGACTCATGTGTCATCTTTTACGTTTAGTGCTCATTTTTATGCCCCAGTGGGGAACACAACTCATCGTGAAACAAAAGACAACGTCACTATTCTGTCTCGTTGTCTACTTTGACCTACATATTGTCCTGACAAAGTCTACTTTTACATTAAATGCAATGTTGTGTACATCTCTTACTAATTAGTACCCCTTTTTAACGGCGTTGGTTTATTTTCACCATCACTGTGGTACTTCCGTTTTCGTACACACCACTTTCGCTTTTTGACTAAAACGTTTCCACCTAAAATTTCCTTTACTCGTTTTTCGTGTGCCGTTTCGGTGAGACATTACGATGCAATGCTCCAGTACGACCATTTTCAGTACCGAGTAATTAGGGTTGTACGGTATACCGGTATTAGTATAGTACCCCGATACTAATGAATCATATTCGGTACTATACCGCCTCTGAAAAGTACCGGTCCCTCACCCCCCAGTTCCCCCGTCGTCGTCACGTCTTGTCATTGCTGGTTTACCAGCAGAGGAGCATGTTCGGCAGCGCACAGTCACGGAGTACTTACAAGCAGACACAGTGTGTAGACAGAAAAGGGAGAACGGATGAATTTTGGCTTAAAAACTAAAGATAAAGGTGAAGTTATAACAGTGAAACGCCCTCAGAAAGAGGTGCTTTAAGACATGGCTAGCTCGCTAGCGGCTAATTTCCAGTGTTTTAGCTACTTCTAAATCACTAATCCAATGGCGACAAATAAAGTACATTTCTTACAAGTATCATCCCTGCAGGATGAGGAATAGCTAAACATGCTTCACTACACACCGTAGCATGCGGCTCTTTAGCGCCGCCCCAGTGCCTCCCTGGAGCATTTTAAAAAAAAAGGATTGAAAATGGTAAAAAGATGGGGGGGGGGATTTTTTTGTTTTGTTTTAGTATGTTTTTTGTTTGTGGACAAACATGACACAAACCTTCCCAATTGTTAGAAAGCCCGCTGTTTAATATGAGTATTTGGTGAACATCGTTTTGTCCTACTAGTTTCGGCGGTTCTTGAACTCACCATAGTGTGGACTGTTCACGCAACAGTTGGTTTACATGTCAAATCTTCCTCTCCTCCTTTGTCTCATTTTGTCCACCAAAAGTTTTATGCTGTACGTGAATGCACACAGGTGCGCTTTGTTGGTGTTCTTGATTTGTTGGAGTGCTAATCAGGCATATTTGGTCACTGCAAGCTAATCCATGCTAACATTCTATTTAGGCTAGCTGCATGTACATGTTACATCATTATGCCTCATTTTAGGTACATTTGAGCTCATTTAATTTCCTTTACTTTTATCCTCTTTGTATATAATTTATATTTGCATGTCTCATGACACATTATCTGTAGGTAATATTGCTTGCATTTCTGATAGTTTGTGTGCCATGTTGTTCCAGACCACAGCAAACATTACCTAACTTGCAAATTGTAGAGGTTGCCCTCTAGTGGGTTCCTCGGACCACCACACACTGCCACGAGAGCCCGGATTTATGGGTACAACGCTGTTTTATTTGCGTACAGATTGCTCCGCTTTTGCTTTGGGGCGGTATAGCTCGGTTGGTAGAGCGGCCGTGCCAGCAACTTGAGGGTTGCAGGTTCGATCCCCGCTTCCGCCATCCTAGTCACTGCCGTTGTGTCCTTGGGCAAGACACCTTACCCACCTGCTCCCAGTGCCACCCACACTGGTTTAAATGTAACTTAGATCTTGGGTTTCACTATGTAAAGCGCTTTGAGTCACTTGAGAAAAAGCGCTATATAAATATAATTCACTTCACTTTCCAGCAAAATGTCTTTCTTTTTCCGAGTCCGTGTCTCTCTCTCTCTGGCTCCCACTCCAACTGTCTCGTTCCGGCTGCTGCTAATAAAGGCGACAGGTGATTAGATAACAAGGCCCACCTGGGCCATCCACTCACCTGTCGCTGTCTTCGAGGCCGGTCCTTGCACACCCCGTTCCGCGGCAGGCCCGCAGGCCACACCCACCCTCCACACAAATACTGTAATAAATCTATTAAAAGAAGACAGCCTGCCGTTTCCTTCAACTTGGACACACACATCTTTACCTTTGGCTATTAAAAGCCAGTCATTTCCAGGAGTTATCTCACCTTCTGAGAAGCCTCCATTTTACTAATGCTTTCTAATGTTGTAAAAATGTGTAGAATAAATATTACATTTCAACATTTCTGTCAACGAAGATTGGCGTCAGCCTGCGACACATAGTCATTTTGATAGTAGGCTATTACAGCTAATATAGACACTTACGTCATGTGTTTCATTTTTTGCGGCTCCAGACAAATTTTTTTTGTTTAATATTTGGTCCAATATGACTCTTTCAACGTTTTGGGTTGCCCTAGAAGTAGAGCGTAGACCTTAGTAAACTTAGTTTGTCCATCTGTTAGCATGTTCATAGTTGGAGTGGTGCCACTATTGTTCCCCTGATGTCGTAATATTCTGTACCTGCACTTTTATCCAGATTCTCACCCAAAAAATGACTGTTTCACGTCGTACAAATATGAGAAAACACCAACGCTTGTGGTGTCTTACGACTTTTACTTATACACTCTCTATTTGTATGTTATTTCTTTATTATTGTCTTGAAATAAACTAGTCAGTCGGTACTTTATCTCGTCCCCCGACCATTGTGGCTCCCTCATTGTTCATAGTTTGTGTGGCCTTCCCCGCCGTGCACATCCCTTTCTAGTTAGCGCTGATTCACGCCGGCTGACTCAAATGGTTCACCTTTTCTCGACCTTGAACACGACAATTGTGACGTGTCGTCGTCAGTGTGTCACTGGCTGAGTGGGATGGAGGTCTTATCCAACAGTTGTGCTTTCAAAGGGGTTGCGCGTGTGCCTAAATTAGTGGTTCTCAAACTTTTCCCACCAAGTACCACCTCAGAAAACACTTGGCTCTCTAAGTACCACCATAATGACCAACATTAAAATATAGTAGCGTAGTAGGGCTACGTATTCATTAAAAACAAGGCAGTAGTTTTATTTTAACGATTATTTAATATTTTCGGGATACAGTTTGAACAGTGACACTGAGTTTGAATCTAGGAAAATAACTCTTTGTACTTAAATAATGAATCACATAAAAGTAACTGCCTAGAGAAGTTAAAGTACCACTAGATCAGCAGTCGGCAACCCAAAATGTTGAAAGAGCCATATTGGACCAAAAATACAACAACAACAAATCTGTCTGGAGCCGCAAAAAATTAAAAGTCTTATATAAGTGTTATAATGAAGGCAACACATGATGTAAGTGTCTATAGTAGCTATAATAGCCTACTATCAAAATTACTTTAAAAGTCTTATATAAGTGTTATAATGAAGGCAACACATGATGTAAGTGTCTATGTCAGCTATATTAGCCTACTATCAAAATGACTTTAAAAGTCTTATATACCGTATTTTCCGCACTATAAGGCGCACCGGATTATTAGCCGCACCTTCTATGAATTACATATTTCATAATTTTGTCCACCAATAAGCCGCCCCGGACTATAAGCCGCGCCTACGCTGCGCTAAAGTGAATGTCAAAAAAACGCTGCGCTAAAGTGAATGTCAAAAAAACAGTCAGATAGTTCAGTCAAACTTTAATAATATATTGAAAACCAGCGTTCTAACAACTCTGTCCCAAAATGTACGCAAATGTGCAATCACAAACATAGTAAAATTCAAAATGGTGTAGAGCAATAGTAACATAATGTTGCTCGAACGTTAATGTCACAACACACAAAATAAACATAGCGCTCACCTTCTGAAGTTATTCTTCATTCGTAAATCCTTCGAATTCTTCGTCTTCGGTGTCCGAATTGAAAAGTTGCGCAAGCGTGGTATCCAAAATGGCCGGTTCCGTCTCGTCGAAGTCATCGGGAGTCAGTGTCGCTGTTGTTCTGTGAATCCTGCCTTCCGGAAAGCTCGGACCACAGTTGTGACCGAAATATCTGCCCAGGCATTTACGATCCACTGGCAAATGTTGGTGTATGTCGTCCGGCGCTGTCTGCCCGTCTTAGTGAAGGTGTGTTCGCCTTCGGAGCTGTGTGAAAAAAGCCACCCGGCCTCTTCGCGTAAACTTCCCTTAACCACTCGCTCATCTTTTCTTCATCCATCCATCCCTTCGAGTTAGCTTTTATGATGACGCCGGCTGGAAAGGTCTCTTTTGGCAAGGTCTTCCTTTTGAATATCACCATGGGTGGAAGTTAGCATGGCAAGCTAGAACCACAGTGAAGGATGACTTCTCATTCCCTGTGGTGCGAATATTCACCGTACGTGCTCCCGTTCCACAGTGCGGTTCACAGGAATATCAGTTGCTGTGAAATACGGTAGTAATCCGTGTGCGGATGGAGAGATTGCGTCTTTTTATGAACCGGATCGCTTAGTAGGAGCCATTTTGTGGTCTTTACAGATGTAAACAGGAAATGAAACGTACGGTGATATCCGCGCGTTTTTTCTTCTTCTTCCGGGGGCGGGTAGAAGAAGAAGCGCTTCCTGTTCTATGGGGGCGGGTGCTTTCCTTGGCGGTTGCTTGCGTAGAAGAAGAAGCGCTTCCTGTTCTACCGGGAAAAAAGATGGCGGCTGTTTACCGAAGTTGCGAGATCGAAACTTTATGAAAATGAATCATAATAAAGCGCACCGGGTTATAAGGCGCACTGTCAGCTTTTGAGAACATTTGTGGTTTTTAGGTGCGCCTTATAGTGCGGAAAATACGGTAAGTGTTATAATGAAGGCAACGCATGATGTAAGTGTCTATATTAGCTATAATAGCCTACTATCAAAATGACTGTGTGTCGCAGGCTGACGCAAATCTTCGTTGACAGAAATGTTGAAATGTAATATTTATTCTACACATTTTTTCAACATTGGAAAACGTGACTAAAACCGAGGCTTTTCAGAAGGTGTGATAACTCCTGGAAATTACTGACTTGGAATGGCCAAAGGTAAAGAAGTGTGTGTCCAAGATGAAGGAAACGGAAACTACAAATATACCTAAAATACGAGGCATAATGATGCGTTATGTACATACAGCTAGCGTAAATAGCATGTTAGCATGGATTAGCTTGCAGTCATGCACTGACCAAATATGTCTGATTAGCGCTCCACACAAGTCAATAACATCAACAAAGCTCACCTTTGTGTATACACGCACAGTATAAAACGTTTGATGGACGAAATGAGACAAAGAAGGAGTGGCATAAAACATGTCTTTCTGTGGCAGCATCAAGGAAAGTTGCACATGTAAATAAGGGACTTCCGAAATTAGTGGGACAAAATGGCGTGCGCCAAATACTCTCATCAGTGAAGAATGTTTAATATAAACCGTGGGATTTCTATCTACCCTCCGGGGGGGTTAAGGTGTGGGGGCGGGAGGGTGTATATTGTAGCCCGGAAGAGTTACGGATACAAGGGATTCTGGGTATTTGTTCTGTTGTGTTTATTTTGTGTTACGGTGCGGATTGTTACGATCCGCTGCCCGGATCAGAGTTTGTTTGTTTGTGTCACGTGTTTTCAGCACCTTGAGTTTAGTTTGTTTCTGTTGCCATGACGGCAGATTGTGCGCACCTGCCTCTGGTTAGTGTTCGGGACGCGCACCTGTTGCCCGGGCGCTAATCAGAGGGCTATTTAGTCTTTGCTCTGGCCTCACTCTGTCTGGCTTCGTAGTTTGTTCTCACACAACTGATGACGACGATTATTTACTGTTTCTTAGCTACTAGTTCTCACGCTAGGCTCTTTTGGTTTGCTAGCTCCCACGCTAGCCCTTTTGTTTGTTCATCATATTATTTATATTTAAAATAAATCATTTTTCCTACCTGCAAGCTGTGTCCGAAGCCGTCTGCATCCTTGGGAGAACCACACCCGCATCACTATGCGACCCAGTCGTCACAGTACGAAGCCAGCAGAAAACAATTCTCCCGCACTGGCTAACGAGGAGTTGGACGAAGGTACGCTCATGGTGTTGCGAGCGATGGAAGCCGAGACGCTTCGCTATTCGACGGAGGAGAGGTCGAATCTCATGTGGGGACCTGGAGGCTCTCTTATCCCCATCGATTCCCTCTGGTCGGAAGACATCGCCGCTAAACCGCAGTACCGTGCGCGCCGTCAAAGACGGAAGCCGGCCAGGAGGTCTTTCCCTCGCCGCCAAGACGCGCCGCTCCTGCAAACTCCTCCCCCGGACCGAAGCAAGCTACATTCAGCCCAAACTCCCCCTCCTCAGATGTTTGGCAACCCCATCGACCACTTCGCCAAAAAGTTCTCCGATTGGGCTGTAAGTCACATGGACAGTTGCAACAGTAATGTCATGTCATTGGCGCCTCCCGAAGAGGTAACTCCGCCCACTTCTGATGACATCATTGAACAAGATTTTTTTTTTCCATCTTCTAAGTCTTTCTGTCAGCCAATACCAAATGACTTTCATTGTAAGATAAGACATTATCAGGACATTTTTATTAAGTGTAAGTCTAGTCAGTCACATTCTGATTTTCAGACTCCACCTCCAGTGACTTTGGTTCCGCCCCCAGTGACTATTGCTCCGCCCACTGCACATATTTTTTCCCCCTGTGCTCCCACCCAATCTCAAGTGGGGGATGATAATAGTCAATTTGGACAATTTGAAGAATATACCCCCCTCCATACCTCCCCCCACCCACCCTTGAAGACGGTTCCAAACCGCAAAGAGCGCGTCTGGTATCCGCGTCTTGAGGGGGGGGCTAGTACTGGGAACTGTGCTAGTGCGGTGGCACAACTTCGGCGTGCTAAGCCGCAACCTCCTGCACGGCCACCGCCACCAGTCTTTCGGCGTGCTAAGCCGCAACCCCCTGCACGGCCACCGCCACCAGTCTTTCGACGTGCTAAGCCGCAACCCCCTGCACGGCCACCGCTACCAGTTTTTCGGCGTGCTAAGCCGCAACCCCCTGCACGGCCACCGCCACCAGTTTTTCGGCGTGCTAAACCGCAACCTCCTGCAAGGCCACCGCCACCAGTCTTCCGGCGTGCTAAACCGCAACCTCCTGCACGGCCACCGCCACCAGTCCTTCGTCCTGCTAAGCCACAACCGCCAGCTAGGCCACCACCAGCTGCACCTCGGCTAGCACCTGTTCCTGCACCTCGGCTGACACACCAAGCTTCGTCTCCAGTACCTCCACCACGCCAAGCTCCACCATGCCAAGTTCCTCGGCTGGTTCCCACATCAGCGCCGGCTCCAAGGCTGGTTCCCACACCAGCGCCGGCTCCAAGGCTGGTTCCCACACCAGCGCCGGCTCCAAGGCTGGTTCTCACACCAGCGCCGGCTCCAAGGCTGGTTCTCACACCAGCACCGACTCCAAGACCAACCCCTGTCCCGGCTCCAAGGCTGGTTCCCACACCAGCGCCGGCTCCAAGGCTGGTTCCCACACCAGCGCCGGCTCCAAGGCTGGTTCCCACACCAGCGCCGGCTCCACGGCTGGTACCCACACCAGCGCCGGCTCCACGGCTGGTACCCACACCAGCGCCGGCTCCACGGCTGGTACCCACACCAGCGCCGGCTCCACGGCTGGTACCCACACCAGCGCCGGCTCCACGGCTGGTACCAGAACCTGCACCTGCTCCACGGCTGGTACCAGAACCTGCACCTGCTCCCACGGCGACGACGTCTCCTCCTGCCTCCACGGCGACGTCGGCTCCTCCTGCCTCCACGGCGACGTCGGCTCCTCCTGCCTCCACGGCGACGTCGGCTCCTCCTGCCTCCACGGCGACGTCGGCTCCTCCTGCCTCCACGGCGACGTCGGCTCCTCCTGTTTCCACGGCGACGTCTGCTCTCTCCTCGTCTTCGTCTCAGCGACCTCGAGTGGTCTGGCTGCGCAAGCGGCGTTCTCGGAGGTTTGTTTATGGACGCCAGTGGCGCAAACAGCAGCGACACCCGAGACGTAGTCGTAGAACTCTCCGGCTGCTGAACTTCTGGCGCCACTCACGCCCACCTTCTCGGCAGCCACGAATGTGGCCTTTCCGTGGTCGCCCGCCTCGCCTGCGGCAGCGGCGTTCCACTCGCCGCCGCCACCTGACTCTTCCCCGGTGGATTCGGGGACACGTGGCCTGGCGACCCACCACCAAATCCTCCCTCCACCCTCCCTTGACTCTCGAACTATTTCTTGTTTTTTGGGTTCTAGTTTTATTTAGTGTCAAGGGACATCTGGAATCTGTCCTTTAAGGGGGGGTACTGTTACGATCCGCTGCCCGGATCAGAGTTTGTTTGTTTGTGTCACGTGTTTTCAGCACCTTGAGTTTAGTTTGTTTCTGTTGCCATGACGGCAGATTGTGCGCACCTGCCTCTGGTTAGTGTTCGGGACGCGCACCTGTTGCCCGGGCGCTAATCAGAGGGCTATTTAGTCTTTGCTCTGGCCTCACTCTGTCTGGCTTCGTAGTTTGTTCTCACACAACTGATGACGACGATTATTTACTGTTTCTTAGCTACTAGTTCTCACGCTAGGCTCTTTTGGTTTGCTAGCTCCCACGCTAGCCCTTTTGTTTGTTCATCATATTATTTATATTTAAAATAAATCATTTTTCCTACCTGCAAGCTGTGTCCGAAGCCGTCTGCATCCTTGGGAGAACCACACCCGCATCACTATGCGACCCAGTCGTCACACGGATGCTCTCCTAAAATGTGTTTGTCATTCTTGTTTTGTGTGGGTTCACAGTGTGGCGCATATTTGTAACAGTGTTAAAGTTGTTTATACGGCCACCCTCAGTGTGACCTGTATGGCTGTTGATCAAGTATGTCTTGCAGTCACTTATGTGTGCTATAATAGCCTACTATCAAAATTACTTTAAAAGCCTTATATAAGTGTTATAATGAAGGCAACACATGATGTAAGTGTCTATATTAGCTATATTAGCCTACTATCAAAGGCTGACGCAAATCTTCGTTGACAGAAATTTTAGAATTTCATTTTTATTCTACACGTTTTTGCAACATTGGAAATCATTAGTAAAATGGAGGCTTCTCACAGGATGAGATAACTTCTGGAAATTACTGGCTCAGAATGGCCAAAGGTATAGATGTGTGTGTCCAAGTTTAAGGAAACGGCAGGCTGTCTTCTTCTAATGGATTTATTACAATATTTGCAAGCTGAGTAACGTTTGCTGTGGTCTGGAACAACATGGCTCAGAAATGCAGCCAATATTACATACAGATAATGTCTCATGAGACATGCAAATACAAATTAAATACACAGAGGACACAAGTAAAGGAAATTAAATGATCTCAAATATAGCTACAAATGGGACATAATGATGCAATATGTACATACAGCTAGCCTAAATAGCATGTTAGCATGGATTAGCTTGCAGTCATGCAGTGACCAAATATGCCTGATTAGCACTCCAACAAGTCAATAACATCAACAAAGCTCACCTGTGTGTATTCCTGCACAGCATAAAACGTTTGGTGGACAAAATGAGACAAAGAAGGAGTGGCATAAAACACGTCTTTCTGTGGCAGCGTCCGAGAAAGTTGGACACGTAAACAAACTATGTTGAGTTCAAGGTTCGCTGAAATTAGTAGGACAAAACGGCGCTCGCCAAATACTCTCATCAGTGAAGCATGTTTAATATAAACAGTGGGATTTATAACAATTAATGTTTGTGGCATGTTTGTCCTCTGACAGAAACCATAGTAAAACAAAAAAAAAAAAAGTTTTTTCATCTTTTTCCATTTTCACACTAGGGCGGTGCTGAAGAGCTGACCCCCGATCTATACGTTGTGTTCAGGAAAGTCGCATTCCAGCAAACATTCTCATGGACAAACAAACATCATTTGTGTCTCTTATTTTGAAGGAAGGGACTTTTTGCCCTTTGAGTCACAACGGAACAAATTCACCCTTCACACAGAATTTCAGAAAGAAAAAAAAAAAGCCCAATCTTGCTAACTTCACCAAACACTTTAATACCCAATCTTCTGTGCCGATTTAGTGCTTTATTTTTGTCGAATCCGGTTTCGAGCTGGCGAAGATCATCCGCAGAGTTCCGCCGTGTACCCAGCATGCCTTGCTGCTGTGTTTAATGAAGCCCTACGAGCAGACGTGTCCGCTGAGGTCCAGATGGGAACAAAGTGTACCGCAGCCTAGTGTGTGTGTGTGGTGTGTGTGTGTGTGTGTGTGTGTGTGTGTGTGTGTGTGTGTGTGTGTGTGTGTGTGTGTGTGTGTGTGTGTGTGTGTGTGTGTGTGTGCGTGCCTGCGTGCGCAGATGAAGGATGGTTAATAAAATACTCTCCATCTCTTTTCCTTTGCTTAGAACAATGTCTTCTCCCTGGCCTAAGGAGGTCTATAAGCACACATGTGTCTTGGCAGAAAATGACGGTGAACCACTGACTTAAAAGGGTCATGTTATGATTTTTTTTCTTTCTTTATGTGGTCTACGTCAGTGTTTTTCAACCTTTTCTGAGGCGAGACACATTTTTTTCATTGAAAAAAATCCGGAGGCACACCACCAGCATAAAACATTAAAAAAATTAAACTCAGCAGTAAAAAGTCGTCGTCGCACTTGTTGGATATGAATTCAAAGCATAACCAAGCATGCATCACTATAGCTCTTGTCTCAAAGTAGGTGTACTGTCACCACCTGTCACATCACGCCCTGACTTATTTTGAGTTTTTTGGTGTTTTGCATAATAATGCGAAACAAGACGCCAGATAATATGTCTGCCAATAGGTGCCATTTTGCGGTCCTTATACACACACCATAATAATATTCCTATGTTTAATGCGCCGACAATCCATCAAGTGGTGTGGCTTCATAGCTTACCGAAGTCGTACTAAAAACATTTTCACAGATTTTTGAGCGCCGTGTGTAATGTTCTATATTCTCAATGGAACATTTAAAGTTTTGGTGTTGTTTACTGGCGTCATCTTGCAGTCTACACGTATCTCTTATGTGTGACTGCCATCTACTGGTCACACTTATTAATACACCATGTACCAAACAGGCCTGAGTGAGCACAATGTGTCCGTCATGTCCTCATGTGTCATGTCTTTTAATTTTTTCGGACTATAATGTGCAATATAATGTTATATGTGTATATGTATATATATATATATATATATGCATATGTATGAATATATGCATGTGTGTAGATTAGGGCTGCAACTAACGATTAATTAGATAATCGATTAATCTGTTGATTATTACTTCGATTAATCGAATAATAATCCGATAAAAGAGACAAACTACATTTCTATCCTATCCAGTATTTTATTTTTTTTTAAAACAGCATACTGGCACCATACTTATTTGGATTATTGTTTCTCAGCTGTTTGTAAATGTTGCAGTTTATAAATAAAGGTTTATTAAAAAAAAAATCAAATAAATAAAAAATAAAAATAAAAAAGCCTCTACGCATGCGCATAGGATAGATCCAACGAATCGATTACTAAAATAATCGGCAACTATTTTTATAATCGATTTTAATCAATTTAATCGATTAGTTGTTGCAGCCCTAGTGTGGATATATGCATATATATATATACTGTATATAGATACATATCTTCTTTTTTATCTTTTTTTTTTTTTTTTTTTTTTTTACTATTTATTATTATTTGTTAAAATGTAATATCGGAAATTATCGGTATGGTTTTTTTTATTATCGGTATCGTAATATTCTGGTTCCTACATTATATATCAATATATATCAATACTGTCTGCAAGGGATACAGTCCGTAAGCACACATGATTGTGCGTGCTGCTGGTCCACTAATAGTACTAACCTTTAACAGTTAATTTTACTCATTTTCATTAATTACTAGTTTCTATGTGACTGTTTTTATATTGTTTTACTTTTTTTTTGTTTCAAGAAAATGTTTTTAATTTATTTATCTTATTTTATTAATTTTTTTAAAAAGTACCTTGTCTTCACCATACCTGGTTGTCCAAATTAGGCATAATAATGTGTTAATTCCACGACTGCATGTATCGGTTGATATCGGTATCGGTTGATATCGGTATCGGTAATTAAAGAGTTGGACAATATCGGAATATCGGATATCGGCAAAAATCCATTATCGGACATCCCTACTATTTATATTATTAAATTATTGTGTATGCACCTTAGGGGATCTGCTCCAATTTTGTTGTTCTTTGAACCTGTTCACTGTAATAATGACAAATAAAACTCTATTCTATTCTATTCTATTCTAAATAAAATGTATTCGAGATCGGTACGCACAACCAGAATTATTCCGTACATTAGGCACTAGGGCTGTGAATCTTTGGGTGTCCCACGATTCGATTCAATATCGATTCTTGGGGTCACGATTCGATTCAAAATCGATTATTTTTCAACTCAACACGATTCTCGATTCAAAAACGATTTTATTTCCCGATTCAAAAGGATTCTCTATTCATTCAATACATAGGATTTCAGCAGGATCTACCCCAGTCTGCTGACATGCAAGCAGAGTAGTAGATTTTTGTAAAAAGCTTTTATAATTGTAAAGGACAATGTTTTATCAACTGATTGCAATAATGTACATTTGTTTTAACTATTAAATGAACCAAAAATATGACTTATTTTATCTTTGTGAAAATATTGGACACAGTGTGTTGTCAAGCTTATGAGATGTGATGCAAGTGTAAGCCACTGTGACACTATTTTTTTATTTTTTTATTTATAAATGTCTAATAATAATGTCAATGAGGGATTTTTAATCACTGCTATGTTGAAATTGTAACTAATATTGATACTGTTGTTGATAATATTCATTTTTGTTTCACTACTTTTGGTTTGTTCTGTGTCGTGTTTGTGTCTCCTCTCAATTGCTCTGTTTATTGCAGTTCTGAGTGTTGCTGGGTCGGGTTTGGTTTTGGAATTGGATTGCATTGTTATGGTATTGCTGTGTATTGTTTTGTTGGATTGATTAATAAAAAATAAAAAAATTAATTTAAAAAAAAAAAATCGATTTTTTAAAAATGAGAATCGATTCTGAATCGCACAACGTGAGAATCGCGATTCGAATTCGAATCAATTTTTCCCCACACCGTGTTATAAGGCGCACTGTCGAGTTTTGAGAAAATGAAAGGATTGTAAGTGCGCCTTACGGTAATTCTTTCCTCTGTGCAGGAATGTCATCTTTTTTGAGGGGCTTTTACAGGAAACACACTTTTAATATTTCGCTTTTCTCTGTGTTTTTACCTGCAGGGAAAGTGCAAACACCGTGCTTCCCCTGCTGGCTGGCTGCCCTCGAGCGGAACGTGTTGGGAAAACAAAATTCCATAAGTAAGAAGGCGCCCACATACTAAATGAATGAACGAGAAGGTGAAAAAAAAATCCAATTCACGCCTCCTCGTTATGTGCTACTCTAGAGTTTTTTTTCCGTGCCTGTTTTGGTTCTACGGCTGAAGCCGAGGGCGTCCCTGAGTGCTTTTGTCACCTGTAAGTGCGTAGACGGCCAGCATGAAGTCCATAAAAAGCGGCGTGAGTCAGAAAATGGAAGTTCGACAGAGGCCCACGTGTGTAATTATAATCAGCGATTGAAATAGCCCGGAACATTTTGTATGAAAGAAAGCCCTGCCAGCTGCCAGTGTTTCCCAGTCAATTACATGTTGACATGAGGTAAGCCAATAAGAGAGCATGTCGTTGGTGCAGACCAAACATCAACAATGACAACCTCCCATCCTTCCAAGTCCAACTGTGAGCCCCGACTATTTGTTTTTCCGCCGATCCCTCTCTTGTTCTCTCCCTTCCCCTTCCTTTTGAAGTGCATTTCGTCGTATTGTTTCTTGTTTTCCTTTCTTTTCTTGCCCGGATAAAAATGCTAAGGAGATAATTGCCCAGGGATTGTTGTGAAAGCACAAACAAAGCGGGTTTGTCATTCAGTGACAGCGGCCTGGGGGGCCCAGCGGGACCTCTGCAGAGATGATATCTCGCCTTAATAATGTCCGCCTTCAGGCTACGTCACGCCATCAGCATGCAAAATATTACAGAGTAAGAAAGTGAACAATTCAAGCCCTGAAAGCACACCTACACTGCAAAAACTGAAATCTAAGTAAGATTAAATATCTCAAATAAGGGTGATATTTGCTTATTTTCTGTCTGGTAAGATAATTCTTCTCACTAAGCAGATTTTATGTTAGAGTGTTTTACTTATTTTAAGGGTTTGGGTCCGAAATTATCTCAGTAAGGTATTACAGCTTGTTGCTGAGATTTTTTTGGGTTCATTGATGTTTGCTAATTTTACTTGTTTTGGAAAGTCTTGACAAGCCACATTTTCTTGTTCTATTGGCAGATAATTTTGCTTAGTTCAAATAAAATACCCCTAATTTTATTTATTTTTTCTTGTTTTTGAACACTTAAAACTTCTTTTTTAAAGAAATAATTTCTAGGGATGTCCGATAATGGCTTTTTGCCGATATCCGATATTCCGATATTGCCCGATACCGATATCAACCGATATATGCAGTCGTGGAATTAACACATTATTATGCCTAATTTGGACAACCAGGTATGGTGAAGATAAGGTACTTTTTAAAAATAATAATAAAATAAGATAAATAAATTTAAAAAAATTATTGAATAAAAAAGAAAGTAAAACAATATGAAAACAGTTACATAGAAACCAGTAATTAATGAAAATGAGTAAAATTAACTGTTAAAGGTTAGTACTATTAGTGGACCAGCAGCACGCACAATCATGTGTGCTTACGGACTGTATCCCTTGCAGACTGTATTGATATATATTGATATATAATGTAGGAACCAGAAATATTAATAACAGAAAGAAACAAACCCTTTGTGTGAATGAGTGTGAATGAGTGTAAATGAGGGAGGGAGGTTTTTTGGGTTGGTGCACTAATTGTAAGTGTATCTTGTGTTTTTTATGTTGATTTAATAAAAAAAAAAAAAAAACGATACCGATAATAAAAAAAAAAACGATACCGATAATTTCCGATATTACATTTTAACGCATATATCGACATCTCTATTCATTACTCAATTAATCGAACAAAATAATTGATAGATAACTCGATTACTAAAATAATTGATAGCTGCAGTCTTAAGTAAATATTCATATAGCACTTCTCACAGAGAGTGCTTCACATGGTTAAAATATAAACTAAGCACATAGTATGATGCAGCAACAAAGACATTGCAAATAAAATAACAAATATGACAATAGTAATAATAAAAAAGTTGCAGTGATCAAAATGACTTGAAATTAATGTGACATTGTTAGTATCATTTCCAATGATTGAAACCACACTCCAGCAAAATATTAGTAATATTGTTGGCTTGTTTGACAAAGATATGACAATTTGAAGTATTGCACACATCACTCAGGTTTCGCTATTATACATGAATGTATTTACTATAATTGTTACTCATTTTAAACAGTTGGTTTTTAAATTCATTTTGTACTTTATTATTTTAGCCCTAAATGTTAGAATCTAACCCTCTTGTATTTGATTCGTGCACTAAGGATTTATGTATTGTACAAAACATCTTCACGGCAAAAAGTCGGTGTTCAAAAACAAGAAGAAAAAAAATACAAAAATGAGGGGTATTTTATTTGAACTAAGCAAAATTATCTGCCAATAGAACAAGAAAATTCGGCTGGTCAAGACTTTCCAAAACAAGTAAAATTAGCTAACCTCAATGAACCCAAAAATACCTTAAAATAAGTATATTCTCACTAATAACAAGTGCACTTTACTTGGTAGAAGAAAAAAAAATAGACCTTTTTGCTCACTATGTTGAAAATATACTCTACATTTTTTTTTTATTGGCCTGTGCTACTTTTTTATTGAACAATAGAACACACAAACGGTACATATTAAAACTACACATACAGATTAAAGCACTTCTATCCATCCATCCATCCATCCATCCATCCATCCATCCATCTTCTTCCGCTTATCCGAGGTCGGGTCGCGGGGGCAGCAGCCTAAGCAGGGAAGCCCAGACTTCCCTCTCCCCAGCCACTTCGTCCAGCTCTTCCTGTGGGACCCCGAGGTGTTCCCAGGCCAGCCGGGAGACATAGTCTTCCCAACGTGTCCTGGGTCTTCCCCGCGGCCTCCTACCGGTCGGACGTGCCCTAAACACCTCCCTAGGGAGGCGTTCAGGTGGCATCCTGACCAGATGCCCGAACCACCTCATCTGGCTCTTCTCGATGTGGAGGAGCAGCGGCTTTACTTTGAGCTCCTCCCGGATGGCAGAGCTTCTCACCCTATCTCTAAGGGAGAGCCCCGCCACCCGGCGGAGGAAACTCATTTCGGCCGCTTGTACCCGTGATCTTGTCCTTTCGGTCATAACCCAAAGCTCATGACCATAGGTGAGGATGGGAACGTAGATCGACCGGTAAATTGAGAGCTTGGCCTTCCGGCTCAGCTCCTTCTTCACCACAACGGATCGATACAGCGTCCGCATTACTGAAGACGCCGCACCGATCCGCCTGTCGATCTCACGATCCACTCTTCCCTCACTCGTGAACAAGACTCCGAGGTACTTGAACTCCTCCACTTGGGGCAAGATCTCCTCCCCAACCCGGAGATGGCAAAAGCACTTCTAATATATTGCAATATTACAAACATTAACAAGGTTGAACCATGAATATCTTTATTTAAACAAATGTTTTTTAATTAAATAAAGTAAAAGACAATGTAATCAATCAATCAATGTTTATTTATATAGCCCTAAATCACAAGTGTCTCAAAGGGCTGCACAAGCCACAACAACATTCTCGGTTCAGATCCCACATCAGGGCAAGGAAAAACTCAAATCAGTGGGATGACAATGAGAAACCTTGGAGATATAAATAAATATATAAATAGATGAATAAATAAATAAATGTTTTTTGGGATTTTTTTTTAATACCAATGCACTCTATATAAAAATGTGGGCTTATGTAAAACAACTTACGTTCCTCCAATAAAGATAATGGTTTAAGGCAGGGGTCCCCAAACTTTTTGACTCGGTTAAAATAAATAAAATAAAATAAATAAATAAATATATGTGTTGGCCCTGTGATGAGGTGGCGACTTGTCCAGGGTGTACACCGCCTTCCGTCCGATTGTAGCTGAGATAGGCTCCAGCACCCCCCACGACCCCGAAGGGAGTAAGTGGTAGAAAATGGATGGATGGATGGATATATATATATATATATATATATATATAGAGAGAGAGAGAGAGAGAGAGAGAGAGAGAGAGAGAGAGAGAGAGAGAGAGAGAGAGAGAGAGAGAGAGAGATTCCGAGCGCGATAATGTCACGTTATCGATGGTAAAATGCATTTTTAGACAACATGATTTGCCTGAGTGGCTAGGAGACACAGAGAGTAACAAGCGGTAGAAAATGGATTAGAGAGGACAGATTTAAAAAAATATTATAATAATGATAATAATAGTGACAATAATAATAATGATAATAATTTTCTTTCCAACTTGGGACTTCCCGCGGTCCGAATTTTGGACGCAGGCGGGCCGGATCTGGCCCGCAGGCCATAGTTTGGAGACCACTGGTTTACGAGCTTTTCTACTTTTTACCATTTTCCAATATTTTATTAATAACTTAAAATCATTAATTTTCGGTTTCACTTTAACAAATCGACTCTGGTGCATGACAAATGTAGCTTGCAACATAATAATATTACAGTACTTTACTACTGTTGGGTTATCAAACCGAAGGGACCCCAACTTCCGTAAACCACTTTCTTATATCCATAACAATGATTGGTTGCATAGCAGCGAGGCGTCGCTATCCGGCTCTCCGATTGGCTGAAGTTCTCTGTCAATCAATTTTACGACTCTGAACCAATCATGTGTCGGAAAGATGGGCGGGACTACATGACGTAGGCGCGATAGCTTTTCCTGGTTGTTTGCTAACACAAATGTTTCTTTAGCGCTCTGCCGACATGTTGTATTTGAATGGTATCTCTTTGAAATAAGTCTTGAGAATGAAGCCGCTTCGTCTTTGACTTCCAAGGTCCCGGGCTGGCCTATGGTGGTGGTGTGGGTCTGTGTCGCCGCCGGCTAGCTAGCAGTGCGGCCTGTCGCTGCTGCGAAGTCAACTTGTTTGCTGTCGTGACCTCGCTCTCAAGTCATGTTTGTTTTCCCGAAGATGGCGGACACTGTGAACTAAATGACTGTCAGAAACATCGCCTCCATTTGTAATATGGTGAGTATTGAATGTAATATGCTGAGTAAAAGTAATGTAATGTAATGGCGTATGCTGTTGCTTGTTAGCTCGTAGCCTGTGTGCGCTAACTCTGCCTGTGGGTTTAAATGTGAGACATTGTGTGTGTGCTTCACCTTTAATGTTTATCTTTAAAACACACTAATACAATTGCTGTTATGTATTTGTGCTGCTGCTAGATATTGCCACCATTAACATGCATATTGTGTCTCTATATGTTGTGTCTTGGGACTTAAGTTTGACAGCTGCCAAATACTTGTTGACTTGGTCACTTAATTACTGCGTGTGTAAGTTTTTTTTCTTTCCATTGAATAATTGAATACATAAACAGGATATATTGAAAATACACAGACAAATTAAGGCACTTCCATTATACTACAATATTACAAAAATTAACGAGGTTGAGCAATCAACATATTTTATATACACAACATGTATGTGTTCATTAGTCTTACCATACTTAACCTACTGTGTGGAAGTCTGGGGGAATAATTATAAAAGCTCATTAAACTCAATAACTATACTTCAGAAAAGAGCTGTACGGATCATGAATGAATGAAATAAGTTTATTTCGGTCATATAATCAACCATTAACCATTTTCTGTGACCAGTTTAAGAGTACAGACTATACATATATAACAATCATACACATTTACACACAAAAGGAAAAGAAAAAAGAAAAAGCATGACCAAAAAAGAAATAGGCTGAAGCCAAAGCTTATATTTGCCTATCCTAAACCTTCACTGAAAATAAGATTACCTGGAACATCAACGTTAAACAAAAAATAAAATCAAAATCAATGGGATGAATGTAATTGTTACTATATTTTATTATTTTCAATTATTTCACCTTTCAATGTTTTCTTAAACTTTAACAAAGAAGTACATGTCTTCAGCTCATCACAAGGTTGGATATCTGGACCATACTCACTCACTATTCTTACAGTCAAAGATATTGAAATTTAATATTATTTTGTATCAAACTGCACAAATAATGTATAAAGCCAAAATAAATAAACTCCCAGGAAGCATTCAAAAATTGTTCAGCACACGAGACGGGGGGTTATAAAATTTAAGGGGGAATTTAAATTTCAAAATGCTTAGTTATAGAACGACCATTAAAAAGTTTTTGTATTTCAATTTGTGGAGTGAAATTATGGAATGGTTTGAATGTGGAGTTAAAGCAATGTCCAAACATAAAACAGTTTAAAAAGAAGTATAGGTACATGGTATTCCAGAGGTACAGAGATGAAGAAAGGCTTTGATATTGGGTTGTTTGTGTCACAGAAGAGTGTGGGGCTGCCCATTGAGGCAGTGCTGCTGCTGTGGTGGCATGATACCATTTCCATGATCGCTAGTGGTAATGGTGTGGCTATGTATGTGTGTAGTGTGCATATGTATGTATATATCTATAATTTATGTATATACAAGTTCCTTAAGTTTGTACATAGAGTGAACAGGTAGTTCTAGTTCAGAGTAATTTATGATTTAAAGAAAAGGGGTGGGATTAAATAAGTGTAAGCTTCTTCTCACTCCTTTTCAAATATGTAAGAAAAAGAAAAAGAAAAAAAGTCCAATGCTCATTTGTTTTCGTTTTTTATTCTCCATTGTTTTCATTTTGTTATAAAGGCTGTTAAGGCTATAGCACTGTATTGGATCAGGCTTGCTCTTGTTTTTATGCATATTCAAAATACAAATATATCAAATCAATCTATCAATCTAGAATAAAGTAAGAGACAATACAAATATATTTAAAATAAATCAATACAAATGGTGTGTGTGTGTGTGTGTGTGTGTGTGTGTGTGTGTGTGTGTGTGTGTGTGTGTGTGTGTGTGTGTGTGTGTGTGTGTGTGTGTGTGTGTGTGTGTGTGTGTGTGTATATATATATATATATATATATATATATATATACACACACACACACTTTTTTTTGTGTGTGTGTGTGTGTATATATATATATATATATATATATATATATATATATATATATATATACACACACACACACACACACACACACACACAAAAAAAGTGGGACCCAATTTTTTTTGACTTGATGGGGTCCCTGGGATCCCATTTTGAAGATTCTTAGCGCCAACACTGTGTGTATATGTATACCGTATTTTCCGCACTATAAAGCGCACCGGATTATAAGGCGCACCTTCAATGAATGGCCTATTTTAAAACTTTGTTCATATATAAGACGCACCGCATTATAAGGCGCATAGAATAGACGCTACAGTAGAGGCTGGGGTTGCGAGACCTGTTGTGGCTCAATATTGGTCCATATATAAGGCGCACCCGATTATAAAGCGCACTGTCAGCTTTTGAGAAAATTGGAGGTTTTTAGGTGCGCCTTATAGTGCGGAAAATACGGTGTATATATATACATATATATAAACTTGCCAAGGGACATGTAACCAAATATTAACATTGCTGTATGTATACTTTTGACCCAGCAGATTTGGTCACATTTTCAGTAGACCCATAATAAATTCATAAAAGAACCAAACTTCATGAATGTTTTTGTGACCAACAAGTATGTGCTCCAATCACTTTATCGCAAAAAATAAGAACTGTAGAAATGATCAATCAAGACAGCCATTATATTATGTTATTTACAAGTGTATGTAAACTTTTGACCACGACTGTGAGCAGAGTTGGTCCTCTTTAACAATAACCTCTTAAAATGAAGGTGCAGCAATAAGGAATATATAAGAAATGCTTAATAAAGTGTAACAAAATAGTGCAAAGTGTAAACTTAAAGAAGCTTAAAAAATAAAAATAAATGTTTGCAGGTTTGTGCCAGGAAGTTACGGCTGTGTAACATTTAATGGTCTGCTATTCTTGTTCAAGTATGGAAAGATATTTGTTACGCAGTAATTATTTAAACATTTATGGACCGTTACTGTTTTTTTAAAGTAGCACATTTGTTATATTTTTGTATATTTTATTTATACAGTCCTTCACTTGAGTTCCTACCTGTTGTTTTCATATGGCGACAAGGGAACGGATGAGGGTTGAAAAAAAAAAGTTGAGTGTGGCTAAAGACTATGGTCTGTTTTGGAAAAAAAAACTAAAAAAAACTGCCCTGCTCTCAAGGTGACTTTTCCTGTTTTATTGACAATTCCTTTTTTTTTTTTTCGCATTCATTTTTGTTTCTCTTCTCACTCCATGCAAAGAATCAACAGCTAGATGGCACACCCAAACTTAATAGTTAATACCGTTACCTGATTGACACTTAGCGCGTGCATTCCATAGATCTAAAGTAGAGGTAAGAGTAAGTTGTCTCATGTTGTCGCCGTTCCTCCTTCCAGGGCATCAATGCCTCCGCTTTGGAGAAAGACATTGGCCCGGAGCAGTTCCCCATCAATGAACATTACTTTGGATTGGTCAACGTGAGCATCAACGCATCCTCTCGTACGTTTTCTTCCTCACCGTATTCAATTTTACCTTTTCTGATGTATCCCTTGTGTTCCAGTTTGGAAACACATGCTATTGCAACTCGGTGCTCCAGGCGCTCTACTTTTGCAGGCCCTTCCGTGAGAACGTGCTGGCCTACAAGGCGCAGCAGAAGAAAAAGGAGAACCTTCTCACCTGCTTGGCTGACCTCTTCCACTCCATCGCCACGCAGAAGAAGAAGGTGGGCGTCATCCCGCCCAAGAAGTTCATCTCTCGTCTGCGTAAAGAGAACGGTAAGGACAGATAGTCAGGAGGTGTTTGTTGTTGTTGTGGCTTTTCCAAAAGTGACTTTCTTCAGCCTTTTGATTGACTAAAAAGGTCTAAACTAGGGCTTTTCATTAGGGATGTACCAGAATGAAAATTATTGGCCGAAACTGAAAACGGAAAAACTTAAAATGCAGAAATAAGTTTTTACAATAAGTTATTACAATTGTATTTGTGGCTACTACTGCATACTAACATCATTAAAATCAAGGGATTGCAATTGCACAAATTAATATTTATCTTTCAAAGAACAAAATAATAAGAAAATTATTTACCACAAATGCACATTATGTTCTGGTCAAATACTGAATGGGGCCACAGACACAGTCTGTTTTTAGTGTGCAATGTTGTTCACATAATCAGAATGGCGATCGGAACGTTTGCAATTCAGGTGATCAAACCCGACATGGAGAACATCTTCGCAGAAAATCCCCCTTCTTAATATTTCCTCATTGCACGTTTCGCAGATTGTTGTACGTGGGTCTTTCTGGGACATACAGTGAGTGCATCCTGAAAGTATTCACAGTGCTTCACTTTTCCACATTTTGTTATGTTACAGACTTATTCCAAAATGGAATACATGTATTTTTGTCCTCAAAAATCTACAGACAATACCCCATAATGACAATGTACAATACAAATACAAAATCACATGTACATAAGTGTTCACAGCCTTTGCTCAATACTTAGTTGATGCACCTTTGGTATAAATTACAGCCTCAAGTATTTTTGAATACGATGCCACAAGCTTGGCACACTTATCTCTGGGCAGTTTCAACTAGAGAATCTGAAGTTGACTCACTTTTAAGCTTAATGGCAAAGGCTGTGAATTGCTACATACATTTTAGTTCTTATTTTTTTTACATTTAGTACATTTTCTAAAAATAAAAAAAGAAACTCTTAAAAAATAATTTTTACATTGTCATTATGGGGTATTGTCTGTGGAATTTTGATGACAAAAATTAATTCCATTTTGGAATAAGGCTGTAACATAACAAAATGTGGAAACATTGAAGTGCTGTGTAGTTTCTGTATTGAAGTACATCCACACTGCAGACATGTTACTTCAACTCCAGACGAGGCATGTTATAAGATTCTGACAGTGTGATAACCTTAGGCAAATATATCAATGGTATTTATGGTATTATAATTACAGCACTAAAATGTGTTATTTTTAAATGTCTTTATTGAAAAGAAGAAAACACATAACTTTTCAGCAGTTTTAAACTACAGTAGAAAATGACAGAAGTGGAGCATATATATGTATTTATAATATATAATACTCCGGCTTCCTCCCACCTCCAAAAACATGCACCTGGGGATAGGTTGATTGGCAACACTAAATTGGCCCTAGTGTGTGAATGTGAGTGTGAATGTTGTCTGTCTATCTGTGTTGGCCCTGTGATGGGGTGGCGACTTGTCCAGGGTGTACTCCGCCTTCCGCCCGATTGTAGCTGGGATAGGCTCCAGCGCCCCCCGCGACCCCGACGGGAGTAAGCGGTAGAAAATGGATGGATGGATGGAATACAAAATACCTGAATTATTTCTAAATAAATATATTTATGAATAATACTGTTGGTAAACCTACAACTCAAGATACAAAAAAAAACCCAAGCATAAAATGCAAATAAATGTAATCATGAAGTGACTAAAGAAGGTCACCACTTAATTCATAAAAAGACAGTTCTTAGTAAAATTTTAATAATAAATAAAAGTATGCTGCAGCTTGAAACTAAATCTCAACAAGTTTTGAAAACCTTGCTCACAATTTTTCACCAAGTGTGTTTTGGAGTTGAAGTGTACGGAGTAAAATTATTGCCAAAACTCCACAAACACACAAAAATGTTTTCACTCACACCCAGTGATTCACAAGTTAAAAAAAATTATTCAATGAAAAAACGATTTGCAAGTTAAAAAAAATCTTAAATTAAAAAAAACTTCTCAGGAGTGTAAAAGCAATTTTTTCTATAAGTATAAAAAAAATTGTCTTTAAGTAAAAACTTTTGGCAGTAATATTCCACTTTGCATGATCCACATGCTTGCACTCAGAGCACCCGTAATTTGCACTTGATAACAACAGGTGGTGCTGCTGAGTCAGTTTAAGGCCGGCAGAGCTACTTTTATTTGCGCATGATGCCGTCTGCCAAAAAGAAGAAGCAGGTTGGGGAGTAAAATAACAGACAAAAGAGAGGAGGAATAAGTTCAACCTGTAAGTTAACAGATGTATTTTATTATCCCCTCGTAAATCATGCAATGTTATTTATTAATGCCTCTGTGTTATGTTGTCATGCTGTTGTGGTCAGCTGGGAAGAAACTGTAGCTTAAATAAACTCTGCAGCACCACTTGTTGTTGTGGAGTGCCAATTACGGGTGCAAGTGTGTGGATCGCGCAGGTTGGACTTTTACTGCCAAAAGTTTTAACTTGAAGAAAATTGTTTTTATACTTGTGAATCGTTTTTTTTGATTGAAGAAAGTTGTTCCTATACTAGTAAATCGTTTTTTTACTTGGGAGTTGTTGGGCGGGAGTAAAAACATGTTTGTGTGTTAGTGGAGTTTTGGCAGTAATGTCACTCCCTAGAAGTGTTTATTTAATGAATTTTGATTAATTTGCTTCCTCAATTGAAACTATATTTGGCGTTAAAGTAAAACAAAACATCATGCCTGTGATTCTATTCCTCGCTTCATTTTAGCTAGCTGGTGTTCGCCATATTAGCCCTTTGAGACACTTGTGATTAAGGGCTATATAAATATTTTTTTGCTATTAGCATTCTGTATCTTCCATAGTAACTAGTATCTGTGCCATTAATGACAACTGCAAATAGGTAGTTAATGTCAAGGCAGCATTAACTATACCTTTAATGTAGCTTATAGCGATGATTGGTGCTCTCGTAGATGCACCATCATGTTCAGTTCGGCCTTGCCTTTCTCATGCTGCCATGTCTGCAAGCATGTTTTGCACCTTGAGTGATCTTCTTTCTCCACCGTGGTAGTTTGTATTTTTGTGATAATGCCGTTGCAGACACACACGACCTGCAGGAATATTAACTTTTGCTTATACCGTATGGACGTTAGGGACTGCACTGTTAATGGATTTAAAATCTTAATTTGATTAGTTAAGATTATGTGTCAGTTTCCACCGCTGCGGACCGTCTTTGCATTGTGTGAAGTATGGCATTCCTGCGCTAAATTTACGCAGAGCTTCTATTTTTGCACATCAGTTCACTTTAGCTAAAATCGTTTATTCGTCATACGTGTAGCTATGATAAAGGACACATGTTTTGGCGTGTTTTATTATTCATAGTTTGCTTAACAGTAATCGAGTATTCTTATATGCTATAAGTGACCAGACGTCCGAGATCAAAACTGGGAATATAATCCCAGAGAAGGGGGAAAAAAACGGTCAGCTATTTTTAAGTTGAAGAAACAATATGATTAGGTTACCGGTATATATACTGTACATGCGTATATCCTATGTATGAATACATTAGATATCTATATATCTTAGGGACCTATAGACTGTATCTCTGTTGCTGCAGCAGCAGAGAGTTTATTCTGTCTTGACACTTTGTATTGATATTTTTATATTACATTCTTCTCTTAAATGATAATGTTTACAGTGATTGTTTTATATGTATTTTTTATGTATGTCGCTTTGGATAAAAGCGTCTGCCAAATACGTAAACATAAACATATATAAACACCTGAAAGTCTTTATATCAGTTAAAACCACCAATCTGTTTCACTGGATTCAGAATAAAACCAAATTCTGTCTTACCTAACAATGTTAGTATTTGAATTTTGTCACTTGAAGACTTATTCCTGGTTACAATTATACTGTTAAGAAGGTATTGTCTTATACTTGGCCTAAAATGAGAATGCTTCATAATCGGTGGCGGCTGGTGAATTTTCTCTCCTGAAGATTTCTTTATGATTTTTTAGCAAATATATATAACACCACCCCCACCCCACCCCCACCCCCTACACAATCTGGACTGTGGTCCTAACTTTTACCCCTGTTGGCTTTTACAATCTTTATCTTCATCATTTATTTCAACTTAATATTCAAGTATGACATTTTTACATTTAATTAATTTCATTGACAAGCAATTATATTATGGTCATACTCTTGTTTGCTAGCGGCTACGATTTCAGTACTATTGAAAATCTTTGCTCCTTCTCAACTCTGTGGTAATATTCTTTTCACAAAATACCACCAATAGTACGTTAATGTTAAATCTTACTTTTGAAAAGCAATCCCCCAATTCCTATTTTCGAAAAGTAATCCCCCGATTCCTATTTTCAACAGTCCGCTCATTTGAGCAGGAAAACGCTGAACACCAGCCTTTGTTTTCTACATGTCAACTGTCAGTTTAGGCTGCTCGCCGGCTCCTCATCACCACTTCAAGATGGCGGCCGAATTTCTCGCGTAACAGCAGCCAATGCTGCTTCTACTTATAAGATGTCTAGGGGGACAGGGGGGCATGGAAGTGGTTGACAGGAGTTGAATGAGGTGTATGCGTGCGTGTGTGTTCAACAGACATTATGTACCTCCAATGGGCAGTAGTGACTTTATTTGCTTCTGTTCGTCTAGAAGGACAGAATAAACTGTCCTCTTATCACGTGATCATGCGCAGATTCATGAGATCTCGTCAAAGTCTGCGCTATTTTGTTGAACGGCGGAGCCGCAATGATGCTCATTAAACCTCGGTGGGCGGTGGCGGAGATGTTCCGTAGCGGCACCATTCCGCGTTCGGGGGTGGAGACCTCTCCATTCTGCACAGACATATGGCGCTCCTCACACACACGTCAGTGTTTATTAATATTAATGTTTTTGTTGCCACAAATAAACTCATAAAGGCAGATTTGGTGCTTCTGGGTTTTTAATAGAGGTGTGGCGGATGTATCTTCAATCCGCTTCACACCGGAAGGCGTTCTGTGGTGGCAATTTTACGACTTTGACGCTGTATTTAGTGTATGCATTAATGGTGAAAAAGAGGAGGGTGTCTTTGCGCCGTGCATTTATTCACTAATCAAATACAAATAGTCACTGCGTGAGTGAAAATCCTCCTTCACAGCAAGCATACAACCGCGTGCAGAATGTTATGTATGTTGTTTCAGTGATGCAGGAACTACAGTTTTTAGTAACACAGGAACTTATTTTCAACTCTGCAGGATACTCGTTACTCGCTCCATCGCCGCTAGTACTTGAAATGTTTTTTAATTTTTATTACTTATCCATTTTTTAAAACTTTTTTTTCTTCTTTCACACAGGAAGTGAAGTTATAGTGAATATTGTGTTGTGAATTAACTATCACTAAAAGACATGAAGAAGGGGAAAGATTAAATACGTTTTTTTTTCCTACTCTTTTTTTTTTTTTTAGATTTGTTAAAATGTGCAAACTTTACCACAATATGTTCCTTAATGTAGCTTATTCAACACACCTGAAACCAATAAGTCATAACCATAATCTAATACGTCCTGGGGATGTTCAAAGGGTGGCCTGGGAGCCATTTGTGGAACACAGCTTTTTTATGGACCTGTGTAGCACATTGTTTAAATAACAAACCTATCAAAATGTAAAAATAAAAAATAAAAGGTTGAAATGTTAAACTAAACGAAACAAATATTTGTTTAGTTTAAAATATAACGTTTTTTAGCCTATTTCATTACAAACAATATATTGATGTCAGCAATCTGATTTCTCAAATAGTTTGGCTCAAAAGAAGCATCCTACAACCCGTGGAAAGACCTTAATATGATCACGTTTGGCTTTTGAAAAATCTGACTAACACACCTAGATTATGCGATTCGAAACCAGATCTCTCTCGAGTGTGTGTGGGCTGCCATAAGGGACCTTTCGTATCGTGCCTGCGCCAGTCTAAACACGCAGGATATAACCCAGAAGCAGATCACATTCAATCAACAACTGGAATGAAGACGGGACTGTTTATTTGCTTCTGAAATTAAAAGATCGAAACATTTTGAAGTGCATTGATGGGAGAAAAAAAAAAGAAAAGTTTTATTTCCAAAGGTAGCGAAGAAAATGGAGAATGCTAGCTTCATTCGGATTACCGAAAAAAATACGAGTGAGATGGAAAAGTATGAAGTAGGTCCTGTATATTACAAGACAAATAAGACTTGTACACAAACCCCTTCACACTACATTTGTGCACTCCTAAGTGATTAGCAATAACGTTTTTATTCCGCACAACTGACAAACTTGTATAATTTACAACAAAACCTTCTCAAAACAGGTTACATAAGCTCCTTTTTAATAAATTCTTGAAAATTATAAAATGATTAATTGAATTTCTTCCGACACCCCACTCACATTTTAACAGCAACTTCATGCTAGGTTAGCTTACTTGCCTAGGAACAACAAAACGACCAAACTCACAGACGGATAGTTTGTGGACGTTCAGTCTACATTTTAAGATATGTAGCAAAGCCTTATTTGATTTTTTTTTTTTTAAGTGGTAAGCACATACATGGGGTGGGGTTAAAGAGGGATCATCATAGTATATGCGAAAGGTTTTTCCTTCAATTCATGAAATGCCACAACTTTAAAATCGAGCGTTTAAGCAACTCTTCCCTGAAAAGTAGAGCAAACAAAAATGTTATCGTTTGTGAAATTAAGTAATTGGAATGTTTAAGATTAACACAAGTAATTGAACACAAACATAATGCTAAAAATGTTGTAATCATATTTATTACTACAAACATAAGTGCAAAGAATTGTGCAGGGACATCCACTGTTCCAAGCAAATATTTAAAAAAACTTACAGTTGCGTGTCTTTAAATTGACAACTAGTGTAAAACAAGAATTTTCACTTTAGCGTCTTTCAACTTTTTGACAAGCAGTCTCCTCCACAGTGGACATGTAAATATCTCTCTGGAAAATGCTGTTTCTCTAAAAAAAATTAACTACCAATTTAACTTTTAATAATGTAAATACCTCACAAACTGATGTTTGGCTTCGCTTGCTTCAAGTATGATTTCTGGATGACCGTTTATGAGGTGGCGACTTTTGTATCCTACCTTCCGCTCGAGTGCTGCTCAAAAGGCTCCAGCCCCCCCGCAACATCGAGAGAAGCAAGCGGTGGAAAAATAGATGTATGGATTGAGGATTTATCACGTAATTCTTCAGTTTTCCCATATTTCCCTTGTTGAACATATTCTTTTTAGGTGATTGCCTCCTTGCTGTGCGATGTGACCGGCTGGCTCTGTGGAAATGCTGGAGACGAAAGTGTTGCTTTGCAGAACACAGACTTTCTTACCTCCACCAAAGAGGTCATGTTTTCGCCAGGGGTTGTCTGTTTATTAGCAACATAGCTCAAATTGTTATGGAAAGATTTTGATGACACTTCCCAGGAATTGCCCCAAAAAAACTATTCCTTTCATCAATCACAAACGCACTTCACTTCCTGCTTACCGTGTTCGGCTGTGCACAGGATTAGATGGATAGATAGATGGATAGATAGATAGATAGGTCTTTATTGTCATTGCACAAGTACAACGAAACTTTGTTTTCAGCACAAACCCGTTCAAGATTAGACAAACAAACAGTGTACAGGGTTACAGAACAGGAACGCTGATGGGTCGCCACAATGCGCCCCGTAAAAGATGGGGAAAAAGGTAAAACGCTGGGGAAGGATGAGTAAAAAATACAATCTAGACTGGGCTCCTTACGGGGGCCCAGTCTGGAGTGGGAAAAAACCTCCATAGCAAAGCACATATACATATTACAACATACATCTCGAGATATCTAGCAACAGAGGAAAGGGAGTGTGGGGTCATGGTGGTAGGCCGCAGCTCTCAGAGCAACGCTTACTCCAATCAGCAGATGTCCTTTTGTCATAATTCCGAATAGGTGGATATCTTCACGTCCTCGACTGAAAGGGTCGCCGGGCACGCGGCACTCCTTCTTCTCCCAAGAGTCCGTCGTGTGTCCAGCAACAACAGCTCCGTCAAGACAAGAAGGTTCCCCCAAACCCAAGATCTTGTTAATTTCGTTGAGGCCAGTTGAATAGTTCCAATGTTTAGATTTGGAGAGCAGTGCAAAAAGAGGCAACAAGAAAGTTAAGACCAGACAAGACAAAGAAGCAAGCAGGAGAGATAAGGGAGAGGAAAGGAGAGCGTCCACCCTCGATGAGTGCCAGAGAGAAAGAAGCGAATTTTGGGAGATGTGGTTTAGTTTCAGAGCCGGACAACGCAAAAGCGCTGGAAAAAACTTCACACCAAGTTTTTGTTTGATGCCGTTAGGCGTCACGGTATTATTGTCAAGACCTTGAAACCGAAATACCACTGTATCTATAATCCTGTTACGCCCTTATAAATAAGTTGATATTTTCCCTGCAGATCTGTTTGATAACTACATGCAGCAGGACGCCCACGAGTTCCTCAACTACCTGCTGAACACGGTGGCCGACATCCTGCAGGAGGAGAAGAAGCAAGAGAAGCAGAACGGGCGCCTGAAGAACAATGGCGCTGTCGCCACCACCGAAACGGAGGCGGAGCACAAGACGGAGCCCACCTGGGTCCATGACATCTTCCAAGGCACGCTCACCAACGAGACTCGCTGCCTCAACTGCGAAACAGTAAGTGGCCTTTAAGTAGCGTCACGCACATTCATCATGAATTCAGAAGAAAAGACTTATTAGTGTCTTTGCAGGTGAGCAGCAAGGATGAAGATTTTCTAGATCTTTCCGTGGACGTGGAGCAGAATACATCAATAACACACTGTCTCAGGTAGTGTCAATTCTCACACATCATTGGGTCATGGCGAGACAGATATAACCTGGCCTGTGTGCCGCTGTGCCCTGCAGGGACTTCAGCAACACGGAGACTCTGTGCAGCGAGCACAAGTACTACTGCGAGACCTGCTGCAGCAAGCAGGAGGCTCAGAAACGGTCAGCTGAGCGCCGCCATTCACGCACGCATCTAGAACAAAACCCACCTGGCTGACCGCCACCTGTGTCTTTTATGTGCAGCATGCGTGTGAAGAAACTGCCCATGATCTTAGCGCTGCACCTGAAGAGGTTCAAGTACATGGAGCAGCTTCATCGCTACACCAAGCTGTCCTATCGAGTGGTCTTCCCTCTGGAGCTCCGCCTCTTCAACACGTCCGGGGATGCCGTCAACCTGGATCGCATGTATGACCTGGTAGCTGTGGTGGTCCACTGTGGCAGGTACGCTACATACTCGTGTGAAACGACTAGCCAGCGCTATATACACACATACAGTATATACACGTATATTAGGGCTGGGCGATAATGGCCTTTTATTAATATCTCGATATGTTTTGGCCATGTCACGATACACGATATATATCTCAATACTTTTCCTTAGCCTTGAATGACCACTTGATAATAATCTTACTTGATAAATCACAGCAGTATGATGATTCTATGTGTCTACATTAAAACATTCTTGTTCATACTGCATTATTATATGCTCATTTTAAACTTTCATGCAGAAAGGGAAACCACAACTAAGTAAATTTACCAAAACTGTATTTATTAAACAGTTATTAAGCAGTGGCACAAACATTGTCATTTCCAAAACAGAAAGTGCAAGATTGTCAGAGACATTTTAAAACAAGCTATGAGTGCACTTTTGTGCATGATGTCACTAAGATGACATATTTTAAAAAAGCCTGTAGTGTAATGCCCGCAGCTACAAGCAACTGCGTGAGATCGCATACTCGAATATCACGATAGTCATTTTCTATATCGCACAGAGACAAACGAGTATATCGATTATTTATATATATATATATATATATATATATATATATATATATATATATATATATATATATATATATATATATATATATATACACACACATACAAACATATATACATACACATATGTGTATACATATACATATATACAGAAAACAGTATAATGATAGTCCACGGTAAAATTCCAGACGGTTAGTAATACTGTTTACATTTTTAATTATCGAAAAACCTCAATTATTAATGCATTTTAGGCAACACCGTTTACTCCTGGAAACAAAGTCGCCGCATGCCCACCAGGGCCATTTCGATGGACAAAACATGGCGCAACACAAATACCGTATTTTCCGCACCATAAGCCGCCCTGGGTTATAAGCCGCGCCTTCAATGAACGGCATATTTCAAAACGTTGTCCACCTATAAGCCGCCCCGTGTTATAAGCCGCATCTAACTGCGCTAAGGGGAATGTCAAAAAAACAGTCAGATAGGTCAGTCAAACTTTAATAATATATTAAAAAACAGCGTGATGTGGGCGCGCATGGAGTCGTATATCAACATGGACGGAGCTGCGTGAAAAAAGCCACCCGGCCTCTTCGCGTAAACTTCCCTTAACCACTCGCTCATCTTTTCTTCATCCATCCATCCCTTCGAGTTAGCTTTTATGATGACGCCGGCTGGAAAGGTCTCTTTTGGCAAGGTCTTCCTTTTGAATATCACCATGGGTGGAAGTTTCTGGCCATTAGCATGGCAAGCTAGAACCACAGTGAAGGATGACTTCTCATTCCCTGTGGTGCGAATATTCACCGTACGTGCTCCCGTTGTATCCACAGTGCGGTTCACAGGAATATCAAAAGTCAGTGGAACCTCGTCCATGTTGATAATGTTCTCTGGCCGGATCTTTTTTTCAGCTATCTTGTTTTTACAATATGCACGGAAAGTAGCCAGCTTTTCTTGAAAGTCTTTAGGCAGTTGCTGTGAAATAGTAGTCCGTGTGCGGATGGAGAGATTGCGTCTTTTCATGAACCGGAAACCTGTCGCTTAGTAGGAGCCATTTTGTGGTCTTTACAGATGTAAACACACAAAGGAAATGAAACGTAATATCCGCGCGCTTCTTCTTCTTCTACGGGGGCGGGTGGTTGCTTACAGTAGAAGAAGAAGCGCTTCCTCTTCTATGGGGGCGGGTGCTTACCTTGGCGGTTGCTTGCCGTAGAAGAAGAAGCACTTCCTCTTCTACGGGGAAAAAAGATGGCGGCTGTTTACCGTAGTTGCGAGACCTAAACTTTAGGAGAATGAATCTTAATATTAATCCATATATAAAGCGCACCGGGTTATAAGCCGCACTGTCAGCTTTTGAGTCAATTTGTGGTTTTTAGGTGCGGCTAATAGTGCGGAAAATACGGTACACGGATCTTGCGTCCTGTTGTTTTTAGATGGAGAAAGGTGGATGTGTGAGGTATCACTCCTGTTTAATTTTATTGGCCAAAATGTTGTACTGAAGCACATGGTGTGGTTGAAGAACAAAGCTTGTTTATTGGACTTTATTTCGATTAGACAAACTACTTTGTGTTTCATATTAAAACAAAACACCAGGTTTTTTTTTTTTTTTTTTACATTACTCGTGGGGTTTTTTCCTGTCATAAAATTATTACTTTAAAAACCATTCAGGTGACATAGCATTTTGTTCACGTGTTACGGTATATGACAAATTTCTGCTCCAACTCCTAATGGATCTGTCCTGATATAGCATTAACATGAGTACACAATAATAATAATAAATACATCTCTCTGTCAAAATGTAAAAATAGAGATAAAGGCATCATGTACTGAGAAAAAGCTGACACGTTGATACTATTAATGAACAAAAACACAAATATTTGTCTTTAAATAAATCAATAGTTTTTCTATAGCCTTTTTATTTATTACAAATGACATGATGGCGTCGTGATTATAAATTTGGCCATAATCATTCAGTCCTATGTGTAAGACCAGACCTCAAATATGAACACTATTTTTAGCTATATGGACAAAAAGTGCAGTTACATCTTATATCCATATGGTGCCATCTTGCACAATTCTCACATTTATTTTTTTTGTCGTTATTTTGTTTCTGCCATAATACTTAGTTTATAATGCTTGTTACTTTCATATGCACATTCAACTTTCTACTTGAGGTACATGAGACCGTGTTCTTATCTACAATAATGTTTCTACTGTAAAGGAAATCATTTTCAATGTGTTGGGGATTTTTCTTTTAAAAACTTTGTTAAAAGATTTCAGTATAAGTATTTTATTTTTTAAATTTTGAGCTCATCTGATAATACTGCGATAATAATGATAACCATGATCATTTTGGTCACAATACCCATGATAAGAAATGTGTCATCCCCAAAAGTGACTATTCAACTCACTTTAAGAGGAACTTTTGAACTGAAAACAATTTCAGGCATCAGTCGATACTAGTCCTCTGTATCTTCAAGCCCAGGTGTTGATATTTTCAGATGCCAGGACCAGGTACTGTATCTTGTAGTGTGGTTGGTTTCGGTATCGGCTCATAGTTAATCCAGATCAAAATATCGGCCAATACCTGCACTTATCGCACAATACCATCCATGGCATTATCAAGTATTGACCGATGGCCAACCCAGGAGTCTGTATCAGCTAATGGTATGATCCCGTCAAGCCAATCCAGGTGTAGATATCGGCTCATATCAGGTCCATGTATCTGCCCTTCGCATGATTTAATATTGGCTTGTAGCAAACTCTAGTGTGGATTTGTGTTCTCACATCCAGGTGTCCGCTAATCTTTTCATGGTGCATTAAAGAAAAGCTCACCCAGGCATTGGTGTTGGTGGATGTCAGGCCCGTGGGTCTGCTCTTACCATTACCAAAGTTGATGTAACTATTAATATTTCATATCACGGTTATCCTCACCAAAATTAGCACAGCTATCATTATCATGGTATTGTTGAAGGTGCTCAAAAAGTACTCATACACACTTTTAACCAAGTTGTATTTGAACTATGAAATAAAAGAAATAGTACATAGCCACACAATATACTTTCTTGGCAGAAGAAATATGTTCTATAATAATATTGTTCTGGCTACTTAAATATGTTCATCTTCTTCAGTTTTAATTTGTACGAGGTTTTCTGTTTTTTAATGATAAAGGGAAAAACTGTATTTTGTGCGTCGTGTCAGTTCTGTGTGATGTCACGCACATATTGCTTCAAGTATCGCTCCATCACTGACTGAGAGCTCTGTTTATAGATTCAGTGTGCTTAGACTAGTTTAAATTGAGGAATGGTCATTTTTCAATGCAGAAAAACATTAATGTCTCTTGTTTTCATGTTAGCTTGCCTCACCACACTGCAAAAACTCAGTGTTCAAAAACAAGAAAAAAAAATACAAAAATGAGGGGTATTTTATTTGAACTAAGCAAAATTATCTGCCAATAGAACAAGAAAATTTGGCTTGTCAAGACTTTCCAAAACAAGTAAAATTAGCTAACTTCAATGAACCCAAAAATACCTTTAAAATAGGTATATTCTCACTAATAACAAGTGCACTTTTCTTAGTAGAAAAAACCAACCTTTTTTGCTCAATATGTTGAAAAATATTCTTAAATTAAATAAATGCTAGTGCCATTATTTTGACATGATATGCACTAGGCATTACATTTCTTGAAACCAGCAAACTTATACTAAAAACTAATTTATTGTTCTTAATGGAAAGGCAACAAGGCAACCGCTCAGGCAAATCATATGGTCTAAAAATGCATTTTTCCATCGACAACATGACATCATTGCGCCAAGTGCGTGCTCTTTTAGTCAATTAGTGCGCATATATACAGCCGGGCCCAAAAAAATTTTAATGTAATTTTGAAGAATTCATCTGAAAATGAATGAACTATTTCTGTTCAAAATAGTTTGAAATGTTTAAATATTGACTGTCAGTTTACTGTACTACTATATGAGTATGTATTTTCTATTGTTTCATTGAAAATAAAACAGCAAAGTCCATTTGGCTGTCATCCGTTTTAATTATGAGACACAATTGTGTCAAAGTCATGATTTTGTATTTCATGCTTCAAATAAGAAATTATTACGGTACTTTAAAAAAGTAGTTTTATACTTGTGAGTGTTGATGGCACAGCTTTGCAACAGTTGATATTCTAGTTTCAAGCATGTTTTACTCAATATAGGTCATCAAATCTCAGCAACAAGCTGTAATATCTTACTGAGATCATTTAGGACCAAAACACTTAAAACAAGTAAAACACTAACATAAAATCTGCTTAGTGAGAATAATTATCTTATCAGACAGAAAATAAGCACATATTTCATCTTACTTAGATTTCAGTTTTTGCAGTGCAGTAAATATCAGAATACCTTTATTGTCATTGTATGGAAACAACAAAATTGGCCAGCAATCCAGCTCTAAGGTTATCATTCACATTTTAACCATCATTCTTTATCATTCTACTGTTTATTGTTACATCCCTAATTGTGGACAACTGGTGTTGTATCAAATCATTTAAACTATTGACTTTTTTATGTATTGGTAAATACAGGTTTAGTATCAGTTGATATCACATTCGGGTGTCTGCTAAATGTGTCATTAGTTATCTGTTGAAAACAAGCCTAGTTTTCTGACACCAGACTCTTGACATGATCAACTATTGGTCACTAACAATTCTGGCGTCTGCATCACACGCCCACCAAGCAAGTAGTGACTGGACTGATATCAAAGCAGGTGTGTCAGTGTGTCAGTGTCCTGCATTGCATAACAAAACAACTGTTGTGTGTTCAGCGGTCCAAACCGGGGTCATTACATCACCATCGTGAAGAGTCACGGCTTCTGGCTGCTGTTTGACGATGACATCGTGGAGGTGTGTCACCCTTTCATCTTCTCCTCTGTTTTCTGCTCTCACGCTATGTTTGTCTCGTCGCTAAAAAAAAAAACCACCCCGCAGAAAATAGAAGCCCACGCCATCGAGGAGTTCTACGGGCTTACCTCAGACATCTCCAAGAACTCCGAGTCGGGATACATCCTCTTCTACCAGTCCAGGGAGTGAGCGGGACTCGAACGACGGCACAGACTCCGTTCTTCCACTTCTGACAAGTGTGTGCCAACCACTACTTGACTTTACTGTCTGGGCTGCACTTTATCACACAAACTCTCACTCTGCATTCTTTTTCTTTCATTCCTCTCACTTTCTATGCACACTTTTTATTTCATGACTTCTTTCTGGTTTGAAGGGTCTCCATTTTAGCCACTAGCTAACAGCACAATCACTGTGATGGCACCTTCTAACCTTCAGACGTTACACCTTCTGTCGCCTTTTTTCTCTATTTATTGAACTTATTTATTGCTCTCACTTCTAGCGTTGTCCCCATTCATTGCTGCACATCTTTTCCGCTTTAAGCTTAACATATTCTAGCATTTAAACATTGAATCAATTTGTTAGGTGTCTCTAAGATCCTCTGAAGTTTGCAGCTACTGTCACTATTTGCACTTTGATCTTATTATTATTACCACCCTCTTTCTCAAGAGACCATTTTGGGGAAGTATTCTAAGGACAAAATCACTATGAAAAGGGCTGTCAAAATTAATGAGTTAACTCATGTGATTAATCACGAGAAAATATCACACTTGGATTAACAATGCAATTTATTTTGAGCATACAAGTTCTTTTATACGAAGAGTGATCGGATCAATGGATACGTCAAAAATGAGAGGAGAATACGACTGGTGTGTTCACTGGTAAATCTCACTCAAATACAGAACTGAAAAAAACGTAAAACTGTTATTAAGTGTTGTGCAAATACTTGACATACAGTACAGGCCAAAAGTTTGGACACACCTTCTCATTTAATGTGTTTTCTTTATTTTCATGACTATTTACATTGTAGATTGTCACTGAAGGCATCAAAACTATGAATGAACACATGTGGAGTTATGTACTTAACAAAAAAAGGTGAAATAACTGAAAACATGTTTTATATTCTAGTGTCTTCAAAATAGCCACCCTTTGCTCTGATTACTTTTTTTGCAAACTCTTGGCATTCTCTCGATGAGCTTCAAGAGGTAGTCACCTGAAATGGTTTTCCAACAGTCTTGAAGGAGTCAGCTCATCGAAAGAATGCCAGGAGTGTGCGAAGCAGTAATCAGAGCAAAGGGTGGCTATTTTGTAGAAACTACAATATAAAACATGTTTTTCAACTTTTTTGTTAAGTACATAACTCCACATGTTTTACATGCATTAGTTTTGATGCCTTCAGTGACAATCTACAATGTAAATAGTCATGAAAGTAAAGAAAACGCATTGAATGAGAAGGTGTGTCCAAACCTGTACTGTACATCCAAGTAAAATGTTCCTGGATTACATTCTGACTCTGAAATTGCATTTGTGTACAAATATTGTGGTCTTTTCTGAAACACATTTTAATTGTGAAAGTGAGTAATCACATTTGATAATCATGGTTAACAAAAATTCCCAAATGTGATTAATTTGATTTTAAAAATGTATATCATGCGACAGCCCTGAATACACTTAATTTTGTTCTCTAATCGCTATGACAAATTAAATTGCATGAAACATTTTATTTTTTTACTAACATTTTAAGAATCTGTTTGGCACCACCTGTTGGTTTGCGTGTATAATCATCTCCAAAGACCACCTGTCATTTCTTACATTTATAAATTAGGGGGGAAAATACAGTCTAAATTAATTTGTACCAAGACATTCTCTACAGTTGTAGGGCGTTGAAGGTCTGCGGGAATTTGCAGGTTCAAAGCGTGTCGTTACGTAACAAACGTCACCTTTTTATTTGGAGAGAACCTAGTACAAAGTAGTGCAATAATATTGAAGTGGAGTTTAATTCTCAGTTCAGATGCTTTTTCATGTTGAATTTAGTGACACACCTGTTGTACCTTGTCTATCACTTCTGACCTTTTTATATGTCAACTACATTTGTCTTCCATCTCTCCATCTCTAATGACCTGAACCGTGCTAAATACTTCTGTTAATTAATGGAATTAGATCCTTGCGTCAAACTGGAAATTAGCATTTCAAATGTGTCCTATTTGTGAGTAGTGGGACTCCTGTTTGTGTGTGTGTGGTTTTAACAGAAGTGTCCTACTGTCCTCAAAGACTCGGGGCAAAAGTGCCAAACTGGAGTTGATGTGGAACCTGTAATAAAATGTTTGAAGCTCTTTGTACATAAAGGTAGAAGGAAACGTCTATGAAAATACAAAACATTTTTTTAAAGATGTCGAAAATGGTATTTTGCGTCTAACTGTTAATAGCATATACTGTCGCCTGGTTGGCAAAGATGACGGTAGCGGGGGAATAAAGACCCAGGCAATGTCTTCCATTTGCTGTCTATGCACTCACTCTGACTCACTGTGACTGTGGCAGCAGAGAGCGCCACCTGTTGAAGGAAGTGATGTATAATAATAAAATACATTTTTTAAAGAAAGTGCATGTACCACACTAATACTTTTGTTTAACAAAAAAAAGCATCTGTACCTGTGTCTGGCTATGTTGTCATGGTGACTAAATGCTAGTTTACAGAGTACTCAAATTCTACTGTAGGGAACACAGTACACTTCATGTGTGACAGGAAGTTACCCCACCTATGTACTGTAATGAGTTCCCTCATGGTACTTATGAAGTGTACATACCTTTCCATCAAAGGTAAAGGGCAGAGCTTGAACAGGATACATATAAACTATTCAATAGTCATACTTAATATAGATACATCTATACACATACATATATACATACATGTATTTATACATGTATGTATACATAAATGATAAATGGGTTGTACTTGTATAGCGCTTTTCTACCTTCAAGGTACTCAAAGCGCTTTGACACTACTTCCACATTTACCCATTCACACACTGATGGAGGGAGCTGCCATGCAAGGCGCTAACCAGCACCCATCAGGAGCAAGGGTGAAGTGTCTTGCTCAGGACACAACGGACATGACGAGGTTGGTACTAGGTGGGGATTGAACCAGGGACCCTCTGGTCGCGCACGGCCACTCTGCCACGCCATGTATGTATGTATACATATATACACACATGTATACATACATACATACATGTATACATATGTACATACATGTTTACATATATATGTATACATATATACATGTATGTATACATATATACATGTATGTATACATATATACATGTATGTATACATATATACATGTATGTATACATGTATGTATGTATACATGTATGTATACATGTATGTATACATGTATGTATGTATACATGTATGTATACATGTATGTATGTATACATGTATGTATGTATACATGTATGTATGTATACATACTTGTATACATATATACATACATGTATACATACATGCATACATACATACATGTTTACATGTATACATACATGTATGCATATATACATACATGTATGCATATATATATACATGTATGCATATATACATGTATGCATACATATATATATATACATACATGCATACATATATACATACATGTATACATATATACATACATGTATGCATACATGTATACATATATATACATACATGCATACATATATACATACATGTATGCATATATACATACATGTATACATACATTTATACATACTTGTATACATACATGTATACATGCATACATATATACATACATATATACATGCATACATATAAACATACATGCATACATATATACAGACATGCATACATACATATGTACATACATGTATACATAGATGTATACATATGTACACACATGTATACATATGTACATACATGTATGCATATGTACATACATGTATACATATGTACATACATGTATGCATATGTACATACATGTATACATATGTACATACATGTATACATATGTACATACATGTATACATATGTACATACATGTATACATATATACATGTATACATATATACATACATGTATACATACATACATATATGTATACATACATACATATATACATATGTTTACACATATACATACATGTATACATACATCTATACATACATGTATACATATAAACATACATGTATGCATATGTACATACATGTATGCATATGTACATACATGTATACATATATACATACATGTATACATACATACATACATGTATACATATGTATACACATATACATACATGTATACATATATACAAACATGTATACATACATGTATACATACATACATACATGTATACATATGTATACACATATACATACATCTATACATACATGTATACATATACAAACATGTATACATACATGTATGCATATATACATACATGTATACATACATACATATATGTATACATACATACATACATACATGTATACATATATACATGTATACATATGTATACACATGCATACATGTATACATACATCTATACATACATGTATACATATGTACATACATGTATACATATGTACATACATGTATACATACATGTATACATATATACAAACATGTATACATACATGTATACATATATACATACATGTATACATATATACATACATGTATACATATATACATACATGTATACATATATACATACATGTATACATAAATGTATACATACATACATGTATACATATATACATACATGTACACATAGATGTATACATATTAGAGATGCACGGTTTGCGGTCACAACCGCGGAGTCCGCGGATTATCCGCGGATCGGGCGGATGAAATAAAAAAAAAAAGATTTTATCCGCGCGCGGGTCGGGTCGGGCGGATTAATTAGATGTTTTTTTTTTCTTTTTTTGCGGGTGGCAGTTAAACCAATTCGGAAATATATATACATAGTTAAATGTTACCCACATACGAAAAACGAGCAGGCACCTGCTGCATATGCCACAACAGAAGAAAAGAAAAGAAAAGAGATGGACACTTTTACGGAGCGGAGAAGGGACGCCTCGCCGGGGTCCGGGACCGAGGCCCCTTCCCCCGAGAGGGCCCCACCGGGAGCCGTAGCTGAGGCGATCCGCGAGAAGGGCCCGACGCACGTCCAGGGTCACTACCGCGCCCACCGCACCGACACCCCGCCTTCGCCGCGGCCGGCGTCACGCGCAGCAGGTAAGCAGCTTACCTGCCCGCTACCCCCGTGGCCGGGGGCTCGTAACATGGGTCACTCCGCGCGCAGTGCGCTCACGAAAGGGGTGGGGCTCACCCTGGTTTATATAGAGAGCAGGACAGTGGCCATGGAAGTCGGAACCCGCTAAGGAGTGTGTAACAACCCACCTGCCGAATCAACTAGCCCTGAAAATGGATGGCGCTGGAGCGTGGGCCCATACCTGGCCGTCGCCGGCAGCGAGACGCGCTTGGAGCTGCGCTCAGCGCGGCTCCCATATGATTGCGCACTGGTGTGCGTCTGGGTCGTGACAGCGTGGCACGCGCAAGTCTGTGCTGCATTGGATCAGTCTCCTTTCTTTAACAGGCAAAAGCTTTATAACCTCACCATACCTGCCAACTTTTGAAATCAGAAAAACCTAGTAGCCAGGGTCCAAGGGCCGCAGGCCCCGGTAGGTCCAGGACAAAGTCCTGGTGGAGGGTTCAGGGCTTCGCCCCCCGACGCAAAATGATTATTAGCATTCAGACAGGTTAAAATGTTGCTAAAACCATCACTTTTCTATCAGTCACAGTGACTTTTCAAAACAAAAATATTACAGCAAAAATCATATGGGTTGATTGGCATGTTTATTCTGTAAGCTAACTTCAATAGTTTGAAATTATTTTGACAGTTAATGCCAGTTATCCTGTCAACCTTTCACAAGACTTCAATTTGTTAATTGAAAGTATAAACAGTATAAACACTTTTTACAGTAAACAAATGGTAAAACAGTACTAAACAATTCCATAAAAAAAAAAATTGGTGTCATTATTAACTTTCTGTCCAAGCTTGTATAATCTACTGCCTTGTTCAATTGTAAAAAATATTCTGTGCCTAAAATTCACATTTCTATCACAATTATCATACTGTAAACATGGTAAGCTAACTTCATTAAAATTAATAGTCCTTTCAATAGCATGGAATTACAATTCAAATGTAGTTTTTTTGTAAGCCTTTCAAAAGAATTCAAAATATGAAAAATTAATGAAAATTAATTTAAGCCATCAGACACTTGAAAAGTGGCACATCACATCTCTAATGTAATCATTTTAACTTTTCAACAGAAATAGCACTGCAAAAATATTAAGGACATACTTCTGTATTTTGGTAGTTATGCTGTCAACATTTAACAAGATTTCTTCAACTTGGACTTGAAAGCATAAATAGTATAAACACTTTTAACAGTATGACTATGTCGTGCTGTGAAATACAGCCGACAGGATTGCGCACCAAACACGAAGCAAGGCCAAAGCGCACGCGCGCATGGTGCAGGAGAACAAAGGACTTCTTTCATTTAAGGTTTGTGATAAACCATCAAACTCATTCGTTAAAAGGACTCTATAGTAATATAAAGCAAATTTTTCTGGACATTATCATGCAAGAAAAGTTTATTTTTGGGACCGCGATCACCGCGTAATGATTTTTAAAGGTTGCATTACAAACATTTAACTGTCCCATGTGATCAGCCAGTGCGATTGGAAATCCATGCTCAATTATTGCCTCCGTAAATAAAACTTCGGGCGGGTGCGGGCGGATGGCGGGCGGGTGCAGTTCTGATCAAACGTTACATCGGGTGGATGGCGGATGGTTGACGACTTTCTGACGCGGTTGCGGATGAAATAAATTGCCTATCCGCGCATCTCTAATACATATATACATACATGTATACATATATACATACATCTATACATACATGTATACATATAAACATACATGTATACATATGTACATACATGTATACATATATACATACAATTATACATACATGTATGCATATATACAAACATGTATACATATATACATACATGTATACATACATACAATTATACATACATGTATACATATATACAAACATGTATACATACATGTATACATATATACATACATGTATACATACATCTATACATACATGTATACATATGTACATACATGTATACATATATACATACATGTATACATATATACATACAATTATACATACATGTATACATATATACAAACATGTATACATACATGTATACATATATACATACATGTATACATATATACATACATGTATACATATATACATACATGTATACATAAATGTATACATACATACATGTATACATATATACATACATGTACACATAGATGTATACATATATACATACATGTATACATATATACATACATGTATACATATATACATACAATTATACATACATGTATACATATATACAAACATGTATACATACATGTATACATATATACATACATGTATACATATATACATACATGTATACATATATACATACATGTATACATAAATGTATACATACATACATGTATACATATATACATACATGTACACATAGATGTATACATATATACATACATGTATACATATATATATATATACATGTATGTATGTATACACACATGTATACATACATGTATACATATATACATACATGTATACATATATACATACATGTATACATATATACACACATGTATACATATATACATACATGTATACATATATACACACATGTATACATATATACATACATGTATACATATATACATACATGTATACATAAATGTATACATACATACATGTATACATATATACATACATGTACACATAGATGTATACATATATACATACATGTATACATATATATATATACATGTATGCATGTATACACACATGTATACATACATGTATACATATATACATACATGTATACATATAGACATACATGTATACATAAATGTATACATATATACATGTATACATATATACATACATGTATACATATATATACATATGTATACATACATGTATACATACATACACGTATGCATATAAACATACATACATACATACATGTATACATATATACATACATGTATGTATACATGTATACATAATATATAATAATAACTAATATATATATATATATATATATATATATATATATATATATATATATATATATATATATATATATATATATATATATATATATATACAGTGGGGCAAAAAAGTATTTAGTCAGCCACCAATTGTGCAAGTTCTCCCACTTAAAATGATGACAGAGGTCTGTAATTTTCATCATAGGTACACTTCAACTGTGAGAGACAGAATGTGAAAAGAAAATCCAGAAATTCACATTGTAGGATTTTTAAAGAATTTATTTGTAAATTATGGTGGAAAATAAGTATTTGGTCAATAACAAAAATTCAACTCAATGCTTTGTAATATAACCTTTGTTGGCAATAACAGAGGTCAAACGATTAATATAGGTCTTTACCAGGTTTGCACACACAGTAGCTGGTATTTTGGCCTATTCCTCCATGCAGATCTTCTCGAGAGCAGTGATGTTTTGGGGCTGTCGCCGAGCAACACGGACTTTCAACTCCCTCCACAGATTTTCTATGGGGTTGAGGTCTGGAGACTGGCTAGGCCACTCCAGGACTTTCAAATGCTTCTTACGGAGCCACTCCTTCGTTGCCCGGGCGGTGTGTTTGGGATCATTGTCATGCTGGAAGACCCAGCCACCTTTCATCTTCAAAGCTCTCACTGATGGAAGGAGGTTTTGGCTCAAAATCTCACGATACATGGCCCCATTCATTCTTTCCTTAATACGGATCAGTCGGCCTGTCCCCTTAGCAGAAAAACAGCCCCAAAGCATGATGTTTCCACCCCCATGCTTCACAGTAGGTATGGTGTTCTTGGGATGCAACTCAGTATTCTTCTTCCTCCAAACACGACGAGTTGAGTTTATACCAAAAAGTTCTATTTTGGTTTCATCTGACCACATGACATTCTCCCAATCCTCTGCTGTATCATCCATGTGCTCTCTGGCAAACTTCAGACGGGCCTGGACATGCACTGGCTTAAGCAGGGGGACACGTCTGGCCCTGCAGGATTTGATTCCCTGTCGGCGTAGTGTGTTACTGATGGTAACCTTTATTACTTTGGTCCCAGCTCTCTGCAGGTCACTCACCAGGTCCCCCCGTGTGGTTCTGGGATTTTTGCTCACCGTTCTCATGATCATTTTGACCCCACGGGATAAGATCTTGCGTGGAGCCCCAGATCGAGGGAGATTATCAGTGGTCTTGTATGTCTTCCATTTTCTGATAATTGCTCCCACAGTTGATTTTTTCACACCAAGCTGCTTGCCTATTGTAGATTCACTCTTCACAGTCTGATGCAGGTCTACAATTATTTTCCTGGTGTCCTTCGACAGCTCTTTGGTCTTGGCTATAGTGGAGTTTGGAGTCTGACTGTTTGAAGCTGTGGACAGGTGTCTTTTATACAGATAACGAGTTCAAACAGGTTTATTAATTAATACAGGTAACAAGTGGAGGACAGAAGAGCTTCTTAAAGAAGAAGTTACAGGTCTGTGAGAGCCAGAGATCTTCCTTGTGTGCAGTGACCAAATACTTATTTTCCACCATAATTTACAAATAAATTCTTTAAAAATCCTACAATGTGAATTCCTGGATTTGTTTTTCACATTCTGTCTCTCACAGTTGAAGTGTACCTATGATGAAAATTACAGACCTCTGTCATCATTTTAAGTGGGAGAACTTGCACAATTGGTGACTGACTAAATACTTTTTTGCCCCACTGTATATGTATATATATATATATATATATATATATATATATATATATATATATATATATATATATATATATATATATACGTACATACATATATATTAGGATGCTTTAAAACAGCCTGGACTATTTGGAATGGTATAGAACTCGGGATTTTTCCCATGGACTGTGATAGTTTGCGAAGGGTATGAGTAATTTTGGACATGCCACTTTTTCTTCTTATGTAAATGAAACCTGAGAAACATTTTTCCCCACAATGATGTCTCATGTAAATCTGATTTTTTTCTTTGAGACACCTGTGTTATTTTCAATCAAGACAAAACTTGCTGGTTGAATAAAAGTAACTATGTTAAAATTTGCAGAGAGTACGAATAATTTTGGACTCGACTGTACAATATACATATACACACACATATACGTACATACATATTCATATATACGTACATATACATACGTAAATACACATATATATAAATATATACACATACATGTGTACACATATCGAGATATATATATGTATATATATATATATATATATATATATATATATATATATATATATATATATATATATATATATATATAATGCAGCAGATAGGCCCCCGCGACCCCGAAAGGAACAAGCGGTAGAAAATGTATATATATTTATATATATATTTTTATTTATATATATATATATATATATATATATATATTTTTTTTTTTTTTTTTAATTTTATTTTATGGAAAATAGTAAAGTTGTTTATATTTAATTTTAAAAAGAAACATTCAATGCATTGAGTTCCTTTACTGTGCCCGAAATGACGCAAGGCGTGACCTTAAAAGCGATGCAACGACCCACACGGTGATAATGTCAGTAATGACAACTACTAGGAACTCTGTGGGAGTTTCTGTGCTGTCAAATGATTTCAAGAAAGCAGAGAGAGAGAACCACAGGAGATGGAAGACATGATGCGATGAGAAATATTGTTTCTCAGAACACACACCGTGGGGGGGGTCAGCTCATAGGATGTTACTGATAGAAGTTATTAATGTTGACCTCATCTGACAGAAGCATCACACTTGTCTCTTTTTCCTTTCTGCAAGCTCGCCACCTTTCCTGTCCTTGAAATAAAAGACCTCCTAGGAGTTTCAGTTAAATCCTCGGCCTTGAGTCATAACTCCTATTTTGGCGCCGGCTCCAATAAACCTGCCCTTGTCTTTTTTCCTTTATTTGGTAGAAGAGCGCCTTAAATTAGAACTTTTCAAATGAACGTCTCTAAAAGGAATACTCATTAAAAAGTGTGTTTACCTCTTAAAAGCGTTCTAAAAAAAAACGACTGTGGAAAAAGGTCAGTAGACCTCCTGGCCAGAAAAGGGCACGTGGCAGCAACATAAAAAGTACAATTTAGGTAAAGTGGAAATAACCAACAAAAGGGAGACCACACAGAAAAGTGTCATTTTGGGCCATTTCAGGTTTTAGAAGGTTTATGGCTGCTATTAGTTAAATAAGGTGCTGGGTTGCCATCTAGTGGCGGGATGGAGACACTGAATAAATGATCTGATCGCTTATCCAAACCACGTTTCTAAATAATCCTGTGATTGAATGACTATTGACTTAAAAAACAAACACAAAAAAGACAAGTTATTATTAGTTATACGCAAAATAAATATGTTTCAATAAAATAATTTCTCAATGTAATTCTTAAAACCTATAGTTCCTATTTAATTCATTTAAATTTTTTGATTGAATTTATATTGTTTTGCTTATGGCCCATATATAAAAATGGGTTGTAAAGCCTTTATAATGAGATTATTGTAAAATACATACACTAAAAATTATGTGA
>NC_084565.2:31437500-31475000 GCF_033978685.3 Nerophis lumbriciformis | reverse complement strand
CTGATAAAGTTGAGGAATGCTCATCAAACACTTTTTTGGAACATCCCACAGGTGAACAGGCAAATTGGGAACAGGTGGGTGCCATGATTGGGTATAAAAGTAGATTCCATGAAATGCTCAGTCATTCACAAACAAGGATGGGGCGAGGGTCACCCCTTTGTCAACAAGTGTGTGAGCAAATTGTTGAACAGTTTAAGAAAAAACTTTCTCAACCAGCTATTGCAAGGAATTTAGGGATTTTACCATCTACGGTCCGTAATATCATCAAAGGGTTCAGAGAATCTGGAGAAATCACTGCACGTGAGCAGCTAAGCCCGTGACCTTCGATCCCTCAGGCTGTACTGCATCAACAAGCGACATCAGTGTGTAAAGGATATCACCACATGGACTCAGGAACACTTCAAAAATCCACTGTCAGTAACGACAGTTGGTCGCTACATCTGTAAGTGCAAGTTAAAACTCTCCTATGCAAGGCGAAAACCGTTTATCAACAACACCCAGAAACGCCGTCGGCTTCGCTGGGCCTGAGCTTATCTAAGATGGACTGATACAAAGTGGAAAAGTGTTCTGTGGTCTGACGAGTCCACATTTCAAATTGTTTTTGGAAACTGTGGACGTCGTGTCCTCGGGAACAAAGAGAAAAAGATCCATCCGGATTGTTAAGGGCGCAAAGTTGAAAAGTCAGCATCTGTGATGGTATGGGGTTTATTAGTGCCCAAGACATGGGTAACTTACACATCTGTGAAGGCGCCATTAATGTTGAAAGGTACATACAGGTTTTGGAGCAACATATGTTGCCATCCAAGCAACGCTACCATGGACGCCCCTGCTTATTTCAGCAAGACAATGCCAAGCCACGTGTTACATCAACGTGGCTTCATAGTAAAAGAGTGCGGGTACTAGACTGGCCTGCCTGTAGTCCAGACCTGTCTCCCATCGAAAATGTGTGGCGCATTATGAAGCCTAAAATACCACAACAGAGACCCCCGGACTGTTGAACAACTTAAGCTGTACATCAAGCAAGAATGGGAAAGAATTCCACCTGAGAAGCTTAAAAAATGTGTCTCCTCAGTTCCCAAACGTTTACTGAGTGTTCTTAAAAGGAAAGGCCATGTAACACAGTGGTAAACATGCCCTTTCCCAACTACTTTGGCACGTGTTGCAACCATGAAATTCTAAGTTAATTATTATTTGCAAAAAAAAAAAAAAAGTTTATGAGTTTGAACATCAAATATCTTGTCTTTGTAGTGCATTCAATTGAATATGGGTTGAAAAGGATTCGCAAATCCTTATATTCCGTTTATATTTACATCTAACACAATTTCCCAACTCATATGGAAACGGGGTTTGTACATACATATACACATACACACACATATATGCCTATACATATACAAACGCACACACAAACACACAAAGCGAAGCCTGATGTGGAGAGGGACGACAATATCGCAGTAATGGCCACTAGTTGAGACTAAACAAAATTAGAGCGTGCTGTTCTGTATCGTGGCCACCGATTTGCTCAACCTCAAGCAGCATTACTAAAAGTGACTAAAAGATGTTATTTCATTTCTAGAGGGCTCTCATAATGTTGAAAACCTATTCAGAAGACTGTAAAAAGTTTTCTTTTATGCCCGAGCTATGAAAATATCAAATTCATATTCAATTATTCCTACTGCGCTGAAATTCACTTCCCACAGTCAGGCCCGAAACCAATTAACAGTGATAAACAAGGGATTGCTGTACTAGTAAAATACTTTTATAAAATGATAACATTTTTAACTACAGATGAAAAATATTCTAACGCTGGCTTTAACTTATGTATTACATATATACTCATGTAGGGACAGTACATATACAAATTCATACACACACATTCATACACATACATATATACATATTCATACACACATTCATACATATATATATATATACACACACATATACAGTATATACACACGCATACACACAGTATATACCAGGGGTAGGGAACCTATGGCTCTCGAGCCAGATGTGGCTCTTTTGATGACTGCATCTGGCTCTCAGATAAACCTTAGCTGACATTGCTTAACATAAGTAAGGAATAATTCCGGTGGTAATCAGTGTTAAAAATAACGTTCAAAATATAAAACATTCTCATGCATTTTAATCCATCCATCTGTTTTCTACCGCACCTGTTCAAGAAGTTAATGGTAAGAAGTATTTTATTTGTTATTGGTTAGCTTCAGAATAACAATGTTATTAAAAAGAAAGAGACTTATTATACTCTAAAAATGTTGGTCTTACTTAAAAATGCACGCATTTAGTTGTATTCAGTGTTAAAAAATATTATATGACTCTCATGGAAATACATTTTAAAATATTTGGCTTTCATGGCTCTCTCAGCCAAAAAGGTTCCCGACCCCTGGTATATACACACGTATACATACAGACATGTGTGTGTATGTATATGTGTGTGTGTGTGTGCATACACACACACACACGTGCCGTACTTGTCACCGATGAAATGTTCTCCATCACTGGCGAAGGCCAAGTCAAGGGGCGGGTCTAATGTCTGCATGGTGAAGGCCAGCTTGCATGTCTCTATAATTAAGGGTCTGATGAGATCAAAGTTGACTTTTGAGATGCAGGCGATGCAAGGATTTAGTTTCATGGCACTGACGACATCCTGTACACACCAACACAAAGTCTCACACACTCACACGGAATTAAACTAACATGTTTGTGTTCCTTCCTACATCTGCGCTGGACTGCACATCATGGAGGTCCTGGTTTTTGACCATGTACTCCAAGATGGTATCCTCCAGACTCTCTGGCCCAGGGTGAATTGCGGCCAAAGTTTTGCGAGTGCGCAGCTTTAAGAGACGGTAAGCTAGTTTAGCAGTCTTGAAGGACTCCTGAGACATGACAACATAAGAAGGGGGATTAAACACACAACCCCACAATGGCAGCACAAACACTTGTACTCATGTTCACCTCCGCCAACAGTAAGCCTTACCACCACGGCGATGAAGATGATCCTCTGGACTGTGTCTGAGTTGCTGATGTAATTCTGAAGCTGTGACTCCGCCTCCTTGCGCTCCGCAGCGTACAGATCGTTGAAGCGCGACACCACGCGCAGCAGACGGGAGGAGCTAGAGCTAGTGAGCTGGGCTCGGGGGACCACCTCGAACCTGAGGGGGCTGGAGGAGCGCCGGTGGCTGGATAAGGCGTTAATAGTACTGTTTCTCATCAACCTAGGACAAAGAAGAACTTGTTGCATGTACTGGAGATTGTAGCTTCAGGTTGTCGTTCAGAGGTACCTGTTGTTGTTTAGGTAGGACACCTCATTCCTCAACATGGAGGCCTGCCGGTCGTAATCATGATAGGGTACCTGCTTATTCTTATAAAGGTCTATCTGGGAGTGTGCGAATCTCAAACTGACAAACAAACATGGATGATATTAATTTCATACGTGAATATCGTCAAGTGTGTGTGTGAAGTGTTTGTGTGTAGTTCAGTTACTCCTCTTTCAGCTTCAGTAGTTCATCCTCAGTGGCCAGCATGGTGGTCACCGTTTTGCTCTTTGCCTTGTCCAGGTCCCGATGAGCATCATCCAGCCTAGTGAGTAAAACAAGGTAAGAAAGTTCTTAAATAGATAAAAGCTGCAGGTGGCATCAACCGCTTTCTTGGGGTTCACTTATTTTTAAACTTGTGGGACAATGAAGGATGTTGGGGAAAAAAAAATCGACGTGACCCTTTTTTTCTATTCTTCATGGAAAATTTTCAAAAAGGCCTACACCAGGGTTGTCCAAAATATTTTTTACTGAAACCGCAAACTGAAAAAAAAAGAAAAGGATGTGGACACCATTTTAATAGTTTTCATTATCAAAACAGATGTTTCTCAACATTTAAAAGGGATCATATGATTTTTTTCCAACATGTAAAACCCTTCCTTGTGGTCTACATAACATATAATGGTGGTTCCTTGTTCATAATGTTGCATATATTATGTATTAGACCAGTGTTTTTCAACCACTGTGCCGCGGCACACTAGTGTGCCGTGAGATACAGTCTGGTGTGCCGTGGGAGATTATGTAATTTCCCCTATTTGGGGTAAAAATATTTTTTGCAAACCCGTAATTATAGTCTGCAAATAACGTGTTGTTGTTGAGTGCTGTCTCGGGAGACAGTGTGCAGGTAAAAAGGTATCTAATGCTTCAACCAAAAATAAACAAAAAGTGAGTGCCCCTAAGAAAAGGCATTGAAGCTTAGGGAAGGCTATGCAGAATGAAACTAAAACTGAACTGGCTACAAAGTAAACAAAAACAGAATGCTGGACGACAGCAAAGACTTACAGTGGAGCAAAGACGGCGTCCAAAATGTACATCCGTATATGACATGACAATCAACAATGTCCCCACAAAGAAGGATAGCAACAACTTAAATATTCTTGATTGCTAAAATAAAGCAGATGCGGGAAATAGCGCTCAAAGGAACACATGAAACTGCTACAGGAAAACACCAACAAAACAGGAAAAGCCACCAAAATAGGAGCGCAAGACAAGAACTAAAACACTACACACAGTAAAACAGCAAAAAACTCAAAATAAGTCAGAGTGTGATGTGACAGGTGGTGACAGTACACCTACTTTGAGACAAGAGCTATAGTGATGCATGCTTGGTTATGCTTTAAAGTCATATACAACAATTGCGACAACGACTTTTTACTGTCAACTGAGTTTAATTTTTTTATGATTTCTGCTGGTGGTGTGCCTCCGCATTTTTTCAATGGAAAAAAATGTGCCTTGGCTCAAAAAAGGTTGAAAAACACTGTATTAGACCATTTTCAAGCCGCTTTCTGACCGTCTCTTCAGAATGTACTTACTTACGTGCCTCCACTTCGACGGCGTCTTCTTCCCGTCAGCCATCTTGTAGTTTTTAGCGTGTCCATACTGACAGATATAAGTTAGAACTATATGCTACTTTAACAGAAATGGCAACAGTGGAGGATGCATGTGCATGCACGAGCCAGTCTGCCCCACAAGAAGAAGATAGAGAAAAAATGAGCGTATTGACTACAGCGCAAAGCTCTTCAGCTAAATGTCTACCATATATGGAGATATCCGCTGATGTCACACCTGCAAAACACGATAAAATTGGGCCAATTCCAAAAGGCTCGTTTACGTATGAAGCAAGGCAAGATTGTTTTATAAATATCTCAACAATGCCTACACGGTTTGACTTCACATTTTCAGGACTTGTGCAAATCCCAAATACACAAAAACAGGCAGCAATAGATAAGAAAACTTGTTTTGCATAATAGGTCCCCTTTAAACTTTGTCTTGATAGACAAATGTTATTGATCCCAAAGAAAATAGTTTGACACAGTAGCTCAATTATAAAAGGAAAGTATAACAAACACTCAAGGGCACAAAAAAAATAAGAAATCATAAAAAAAATGTAATAGATAATACCAACAATACAAAAGTGATAAATACAGCAATGGGGCCACTGAAAAATAAAATTAATTATAAGTAAATACAACTTAAATATACACTATAAGCAATGAAAGGTGCGGTTATGTAAAGCAGAATAGTAATACCGGTAAGCCACTATTATCTATTACACCGGTTTGCTTTTTTATTCCAAGTTTTATGTTTTTCTCAAGTAATAGTATTTTTAGTATGTACTTTGACAAACTTTATTGATCCACAAGGGAAATTGTACCGCGGGCCATTAAAAAATAAAATGCGTGTCGCACTTTGGACAGCCCTGGCATAGACTTTTGTCTTCCATGTTTTTTACTGAAACAAACGTTTATTTACTGTTGTGTGTCTTTTGCGCCACAGACTCACTCTGCCTTGACCAAGTCCAGCTGCCTCTGAGTGGCGCACAGCTGCGACTCCAACCACTTGTTGCAGCTGGCCAGCTCCAGCATCTTACGGTCCTTTTCCGCCAATTCCTGATTGAGGATACACACAACCAAACAATAACAATTGACTGCAGGACAGGATTATCTGGTCTTGAACATCCTAGTTGCCACACAGTGGATCCCTGCATATTTAGCATTCGCAACCCCACAAAATTTGCGGATTTTTTATCAAAACATGCTTTCATTTGTCCAACATTCGGGAGGACCGAGTGGACAAAATTACCACAAAACCAAATTCCACCGCACATGTGTCAGAATATTTCAGTTTAAAACTTTGGAACAAGATGAGCCTATCAACACTAAGGAGTCAGTTTGCCGAATGTGCGCCAATGCAACAAACATGCAGGCCCATATGAAACACAACACCCGACAGTCTACACTCACTTCACGTTTGGTGAACAAGTCAGGTCAGTGTAAACAAAACAGTTCAAAATGGCGTGCGCTCACAGAAAGTGTGGTTAAATACATTGCCAAAGACATGCTGTCATTTTACACTGTTATAAAACTAGCATTTCGAAAAACGCTGCAAATGTTTGACAGATATTTGTCTTGTCATGTCGCTGTTCCTTATGCTGACTCTGCCAGACTAAGGTTTTTTGCACATGACCTGTTAATACAACTGCTTATTCTGTGGTGTTTTTATTGTTACTCTGCAGTTTTGTTTAAGAAGGTCCTAACTTGATTTTCACTTAAGTAACTCTACTTCTGCCTACATGTTCAAAATTTAAGTGCTACTTTATTTATCAATACTTTATTTAGCTATTTTATTTATTGTTTTAGTTTTGTATATTTCAGGCCCTCCCAACCCTCTTAACATATTTTATTGCTTTTGGTTGTGATTGAACTCGAGTGCCAAATTTTGCTAACAGACAAAGTACAAACCCCGTTTCCATATGAGTTGGGAAATTGTGTTAGATGTAAATATAAGCGGAATACAATGATTTGCAAATCCTTTTCAACCCATATTCAATTGAATGCACTACAAAGACAAGATATTTGATGATCAAACACAAACTTTTTTTTTTTTTTTGCAAATAATTAACTTAGAATTTCATGGCTGCAACACGTGCCAAAGTAGTTGGGAAAGGGCATGCTCACCACTGTGTTACATGGCCTTTCCTTTTAACAACACTCAGTAAACGTTTGGGAACTGAGGAGACACATTTTTTAAGCTTCTCAGGTGGAATTCTTTCCCATTCTTGCTTGATGTACAGCTTAAGTTGTTCAACAGTCCGGGGGTCTCCGTTGTGGTATTTTACGCTTCATAATGCTCCACACATTTTCAATGGGAGACAGGTCTGGACTACAGGCAGGCCAGTCTAGTACCCGCACTCTTTTACTATGAAGCCACATTGATGTAACACGTGGCTTGGCATTGTCTTGCTGAAATAAGCAGGGGCGTCCATGGTAGCGTTGCTTGGATGGCAACATATGTTGCTCTAAAACCTGTATGTACCTTTCAGCATTAATGGCGCCTTCACAGATGTGTAAGTTACCCATGTCTTGGGCACTAATACACCCCCATACCATCACACATGCTGGCTTTTCAACATTGCGCCTATAACAATCCGAATGGTTCTTTTCCTTTTTGGTCCGGAGGACACGACGTCCACAGTTTCCAAAAACAATTTGAAATGTGGACTCGTCAGACCACAGAACACTTTTCCACTTTGTATCAGTCCATCTTAGATGAGCTCAGGCCCAGCGTAGTCGACGGCGTTTCTGGGTGTTGTTGATAAACGGTTTTCGCCTTGCATAGGAGAGTTTTAACTTGCACTTACAGATGTAGCGACCAACTGTAGTTACTGACAGTGGGTTTCTGAAGTGTTCCTGAGCCCATGTGGTGATATCCTTTACACACTGATGTCGCTTGTTGATGCAGTACAGCTTGAGGGATCGAAGGTCACAGGCTTAGCTGGTTACGTGCAGTGATTTCTCCAGATTCTCTGAACCCTTTGATGATTTTACGGACCGTAGATGGTGAAATCCCTAAATTCCCTGCAATAGCTGGTTGAGAAAGTTTTTTCTTAAACTGTTCAACAATTTGCTCACGCATTTGTTGACAAAGTGGTGACCCTCGCCCCATCCTTGTTTGTGAATGACTGAGCATTTCATGGAATCTACTTTTATACCCAATCATGGCACCCACTTGTTCCCAATTTGCCTATTCACCTGTGGGATGTTCCAAATAAGTGTTTGATGAGCATTCCTCAACTTTATCAGTATTTATTGCCACCTTTCCCAACTTATGTCATGTGTTGCTGGCATCAAATTCTAAAGTTTATGATTATTTGCAAAAAAAAAAATGTTTATCAGTTTGAACATCAAATATGTTGTCTTTGTAGCATATTCAACTGAATATGGGTTGAAAAGGATTTGCAAATCATTGTATTCCGTTTATATTTACATCTAACACAATTTCCCAACTCATATGGAAACGGGGTTTGTACATTTTATTTTTATTTGTTTGTTTTATTTAACTTGGAGATTTAAACGTTATCATTCCAAATACAATTTTTAAAAATATTAAGAAATTGAAGTTTATTGCATTAGAAAAAACATACATGCATTATTATTATTATCATTACATCAATGGTTAATTTACTCTCATAAAAAGAATGACAATATTGTAGGTCAATATATTATCAAGCAAAATTTGTTATAGGATCAGGCCTACACTTACCCTTTTATTGCAAATGTTGATCCAAAATCAGAAAAGTCAACCTTAAGCAAGCAGGTGTTTGCCTGATTAGCACAACCCAGGCTTTATTAAAATGTCAAAAATAGACGTTTTTGTGTGCATCTCAATTGCGGGCGGTTCATTTGCCATTGGGAACGTAACGCCCACGGAAAAAAGGGTTTTACTATATATAAGAAGTGAGGTCACCTGCGAGAGACTTGAAGTGGCGTCAATGCTGGCGACAGGCGACCTTAATGTTGAGAAACAATTTCCTAGGCACGGCAGCAAGTGTGTTTTGATGGCGGACACCCCATCTGTGTGTTTACCTAAGATAGGAGAATGTATGCCATATTCACAGGTTAAAGTTAGTCACAAGTAGGGACGTAACGACAAACGGTAGTAATCATAACCACGGTAAAACCCCTGACGGTTAGTATTACTGTTTTAAATTAAAATGATCGAAAATATGTGATTGATAACTGCACTTTGATAAACCCACGGACTGACGGGCCCCAGCTCGCTAGCTTAAATGCTAACATGAAAAGAGACATTTTTGTCTTTACCCATTACGAAATAACATACCCCAATCTGAACTTGTAAAAACACATTGCTGTATGAGCAACTAAGATATTCAATTGTTCACATTGAACCTACAAGCTGTGCTCCCTTTTTACAGAGTGATCGTTATATACTTGAAGAAATGACGAAATGGAGATGTTTTTATGGTGCGTTGAAGGACTGCTGAACAGAGGACAATAAATAATAATAGACAATAATAGATAAATAATAGATTTTATTTATTACATACTGTAGTGCTGCAGTATAAAACAATTTTTAGAACCCATAAACGCTTACCTATTAAACATATAAAACACTATCAGTGAAGCATAAGAAATATAAACCAAGCAAAAGAATGGCTTTTTTTTTTAACAGTAAGTCTATTTTAGTTAAAAATGTCCATGTGTGTATATGTACTTTTTGAGCACATTCCACAATGTGGATAATAATCGTAATATGAAATTTTAATGTCGTTACATCCCTAGTCGTAGGTCATGTTTAAAAAAAACTTTCTTATGCACTTTAAAAGCAGCTTCATACATGTGAGAATGTTTACCTTCAGCAGCTATTGAGTTCAGGATGGAAAAGAGCTCTCCTTGGATTTTGGCCGTGAACTCGATCGTCTCACAACACCTGTTCATGTTCTCGTCACAGGAAATCATCTTGAGGACCACAAAACACACAGCACGTGTTTATTTGTGTTGATCTCTGATGTGCAGTACTTTGTTTTCAAACGTTCTTGTTAGGTGCTTCATAAATAAAGCTGGTATTGCATGATCGTCTTCACCTCTGCCAACACCAAGCTTGGGAGAATAACCGAATTTAGAAATTTTAATTAAATCAATTTGAAGAATTGACATTTTAATGTAACTGGCTCCACCTCACATGTTGAATTTAAATTGGAATAACAGGAGGTAGAGTTCAATTCAAAATAACTTAATGTGGGCTCTTAACCAAGAATGTCGTTGTGACTTGTGCAGTCCTTTGAGGCACTTGTGATTTAGGGCTATATAAATAAACATTGATTGATTGAACACTAAAATTAAACACACATTCCTTCCATTTTGAGCATTCTGAAAAAGTAAGTGTTTTCACACCCATTTCCATAATTTAAAAGGTTGTATTACTTTAAATTAGGGCTGGGCATGGCCTTTTATTAATATCTCGATATTTTTAGGCCATGTCACGATACACTATATATATCTCTCGATATTTTGCCTTAGTCTTGAATTAATACTTGATGCATATAATCACAGCAGTATGATGATTCTATGTGTCTACATTAAAACATTCTTGTTCATACTGCATTAATAAATGCTAATTTTAAACTTTCATGCAGAGAGGGAAATCACAACTAAGTAAATTTAGCAAAACTGTATTTATTAAACAGTTGTTAAGCAGTGGCACAAACATTCATGTCATTTCCAAAACAGAAAGTGCAAGATTGTCAGAGACATTTTAAAACAAGCTATTAGTGCACTTTTGTGCATGATGTCACTAAGATGACATTTCAAAACAACACTAAATTAAAGTGCACTAACATATTACATTTGTTTTCAATATACTGTAAGGCTGGCGAAAATTATGTACCTAAACTTAAAGTTCCGAACACTACATGCAGTATGCCATCCATCCATCCATTTTCTTCCGCTTATCCGAGGTCGGGTCGCGGGGACAGCAGCCTAAGCAGAGAAGACCAGACTTCCCTCTCCCCAGCCACTTCGTCCAGCTCCTCCCGGAGGATCCCGAGGCGTTCCCAGGCCAGCCGGGAGACATAGTCTTCCCAACGTGTCCTGGGTCTTCCCCGTGGCCTCCTGCAGGTCGGACGTGCCCTAAACACCTCCCTAGGGAGGCATTCGGGTGGCATCCTGAGCAGATGCCCGAACCACCTCATCTGGCTCCTCTCGATGTGGAGGAGCAGCGGCTTTACTCTGAGCTCCTCCCGGATGACAGAGATTCTCACCCTATCTCTAAAGGAGAGACCTGCCACCCGGCGGAGGAAACTCATTCTTGCCGCTTGTACCCGTGATCTTGTCCTTTCGGTCATAACCCAAATCTCATGACCATAGGTGAGGATGGGAACGTAGATCGACCGGTAAATTGAGAGCCTTGCCTTCCGGCTCAGCTCCTTCTTAGCCACAACGGATCGATACAGCATCCGCATTACTGAAGACGCCGCACCGATCCGCCTGTCGATCTCACGATCCACTCTTCCCTCACTCGTGAACAAGACTCTGAAGTATTTGAACTCCTCCACTTGGGGCAAGATCTCCTCCCCAACCTGGAGACTACATGCAGTATGGATTTTCTAATTTGAATAGATATTAAACTATTAATCTAAGCCAGTGTTTTTCAACCTTTTTTGAGCCAAGGCACATTTTTTTCATTGAAAAAATGCAGAGGCACACCACCAGCAGAAATCATTAAAAAATGAAACTCAGCAGCCGATATTGACAGTAAAAAGTCGTCGCAATTGTTGGATATGACTTTAAACCAAAACCAACCATGCATCACTATAGCTCTTGTCTCAAAGTAAGTGTACTGTCACGACCTGTCACATCATGCTGTGACTTATTTTGAATTTTTTGCTGTTTTTCTGTGTGTAGTGTTTTAGTTCTTGTCTTGTGCTCCTATTTTGGTGGCTTTTTCTCTTTATTTGGTATTTTCCTGTAGCAGTTTCATGTCTTCCTTCCTTCCCCACACCTGCTTTGTTTTAGCAATCAAGAATATTTCAGTTGTTTGTATCCTTCTTTGTGGGGACATTGTTGATTGTCATGCCATGTTCGGATGTACATTGTGGACGCCGTCTCTGCTCCACAGTAAGTCTTTGCTGTCGTCCAGCATTCTGTTTTTGTTTACTTTGTAGCCAGTTCAGTTTTAGTTTCGTTCTGCATAGCCTTCCGTAAGATTCAATGCCTTTTCTTAGGGGCACTCACCTTTTGTTTATTTTTGGTTTAAGCATTAGATAACTTTTTACCTGCACTCTTCCTCCCGCTGTTTCCGACATCTACAAAGCAATTAGCTACCGCTACTGGCTGCCACCTACTGATATGGAATAGTACTACACGGTTAATCTGCTGCTCTCCAGACAGTGCAGACACTCAACAATGGCACATTATTTACGGATTATAATTACTGGTTTGCAAAAAATATTTTTAACCCAAATAGGTGAAATTAGATCATCTCCCACGGCACACCAGATTGTATCTCAGATACAACAGTGGTTGAAAAAAACTGATCTAAGTAACAGAATATAAATCAAAGCTTTTTTTTTTAAGATCGATTTAGCTGTTGCCGCCTTATTGGGCACCAATAAAAGCCAAACTGTGGGCCAAACGTGGATGCATATGCAAAAGTGCAATATATTTACAGTTAGGGCTGGGCGATATATCGATATACGCGATATATCGCGGGTTTGTCTCTGTGCGATATAGAAAATGACTATATCGTGATATTCGAGTATACGTTCTCACACAGTTGCTTTTAGCTGCGGACATTACACTGCAGGCTCTTCCCACTGTCACGTCATACGTCACATACGTATACGCCATCGCGCAGCAGAGAGGTAGCAGCATGGCTAAAGTTAGCTGTGGTGCGAGTGGTAATACGAGAGAAAGAAGGTGTGAATCTGGTAACAAATGAAGGAAGAATTAATTCCCAAGAAAAACAGCACGGAGTACATCGTCCTGCAGTGGTTTGGCTTCAAGTGGGAATATGTCGAACAGACAACCGTAATTTGTCAAGTGTGGGGAAAAAGCATTGCTACAAAAAGTAGCATTACTGCTAATATGTAGCATCATTTGAAAAGTCACCTGCTAGAGAATGTAGAGTGCTTACTCCGCATGTCAACATCTCCGTTCGGTGCCACACGCCCACACCATCAAAATGCCACGGCAAACATTTCCAGATCAACACCGTATGAAAAAAATAGTCAACAACCGAAGAAGATAACGTCCCCAGGAACCTACCACATAGCGAAGGACGTACACAATTTGATTTCCTATTAAGCAGCTCATTTGTATTTGACAGTTATTGAAATATCTTGTGTGACATCATGCACAAAAGTGCACTTTATTTGTTTTAAACTATTGTAGTGGCGTTCTGTACAAAAAGTGCACTTTAATTTAGTGTTGTTTTGATTTGTCATCTTAGAGACATCATGCACAAAAGTGCACTCATAGCTTGTTTTAAAATGACTGACAATTTTGCACTTTCTGTTTTGGAAATGACATGAATGTTTGTGGCACTGCTTAATAACTGTTTAATAAATACAATATTGGTAAATTGACTTAGTCGTGATTTCCCTCTCTGCATGAAAGTTTAAAATGAGCATATATTAATGCAGTATGAACAAGAATGTTTTAATGTAGACACATAGAATCATCATACTGCTGTGATTATATGTATCAAGTGTTCATTCAAGGCTTAATATCGTGTATCGCGATATGGCCTAAAAATATCAAGATATTAAAAAAAGGCCATATCGCCCAGCCCTATTTACAGTAATCTAATTATTTATATCTGCACCTTATTGCACTTTTATCCTGCACTACAACGAGCTAACGCAACTAAATGTCGTTCTTATCTGTACTGTAAAGTTCAAATTTGAATGACAATAAAAAGGAAGTCTAAAAAAAAATAAAAACCCCAGATTTGATGTATTTTTCAAATAAACTCAAGGTTGCACTACAAATGTTAGAGTTGCCCAATACATTTCAAATAATTTACATACAGTTGTCTAATGAGTGCAAACACGATGCTGTGCATATATTGCAGAGGTGGGTAGTAACGCGCTACATTTACTCCGTTACATCTACTTGAGTAACTTTTGGGATAAATTGTACTTCTAAGAGTAGTTTTAATGCAACATACTTTTACTTTTACTTGAGTATATTTATAGAGAAGAAACGCTACTTTTACTCCGCTACTTTTATCTACATTCAGCTCGCTACTCGCTACTAATTTTTATCGATCTGTTAATGCATGCTTTGTTTGTTTTGGTCTGTGAGACAGACCTTCATAGTGCCTGCGTTTCAACAAATACAGTCACTGGTGACGTTCACTCCGTTCCACCAATCAGATGCAGTCACTGGTGACGTTGGACCAATCAAACAGAGCCAGGCGGTCACATGACCTGACTTAAACAAGTTGAAAAACTTATTGGGGTAATAAATGATAAATGGGTTGTACTTGTATAGCGCTTTTCTACCTTCAAGGTACTCAAAGCGCTTTGACACTACTTCCACATTTACCCATTCACACACACATTCACACACTGATGGAGGGAGCTGCCATGCAAGGCGCTAACCAGCACCCATCAGGAGCAAGGGTGAAGTGTCTTGCTCAGGACACAACGGACATGACGAGGTTGGTACTAGGTGGGGATTGAACCAGGGACCCTCGGGTCGCGCACGGCCATTCTCCCACTGCGGGGTGTTACCATTTAGTGGTCAATTGTACGGAATATATACTGTACTGTGCAATCTACTAATAAAAGTTTCAATCAATCAATCAAAAGTGTGAAGGAAAAAAGACCGTTTTTTATTTCAACCGTACATCCCGTCAAAAGCATCAAGACTGACTGCACAGTTCCTGTCTTCACAATAAAAGTGCCGCTCCATCGCGCCTGCGCTTTCAAAACAAGAGTCTCCGAAAGCCAGCGTAAACAAGCTAGCAAGCTACGGAGTTTGCCGCCAATGTATTTCTTGTAAAGTGTATAAAAACGAATATGGAAGCTGGACAAATAAGAGATGCCAAAAACCAACCACTTTCATGTGGTATTAGACAGAAAGGAGGAACTTTTTTTCTCCTCCATTTGAAAACGTGGACGGTATCAGCACTACTGTCTGATTCCAATCAATGCAAGTCATCAGAATCAGGTAATACACCAACTTATATTCTTGTCTTCATGAAAGAAAGGAATCTATATGTGTTAAACATGCATGTATATTCATTAAAACACCTTTAACATGTAAACAAAAACGGCAAAATAAATAAATATAAATTATATACTGTATGTATATATATAAATGTGTGTATATATATATATATATATATATATATATATATATATATATATGTATATATATATGTGTGTATATATATATATATATATATATATATATATATATATATATATATATATGTATATATATATATATATATATATATATATATATATATGATATGTGTGTGTATGTTACTCATCAGTTACTCAGTACTTGAGTAGTTTTTTCACAACATACTTTTTACTTTTACTCAAGTAAATATTTGGGTGACTACTCCTTACTTTACTTGAGTAATACATCTCTAAAGTAACAGTACTCTTACTTGAGTACAATTTCTGGCTACTCTACCCACCTCTGATATATTGTAAAATAAAGTAACAAAACGGTTTGTGCGAACAGGAAGTAACGAGCGGTGAACCATCTTTACCAGTAAAAGCTCTTTGGAAACGTCGGTCTGTAACCAAGGCGACTTAGCTCCATGGCAACCAAACTCTTTGTTTAAAACAGTGTAATATGTTCAGTTTATTTTCCAAATAAATTGAATTAGAAATGATAGTGACGACATACTACAACAAGTAAACATGACATATATATCGTGAAGCTGCCGCCATTTCCGTCGTAATATTTGCATGCTAACTAGAACCAAAACGATTGCAATTATGAATATACACTTACATTGTACTCAAGCAGCCAACTCTGCAGCTTGTCCTGCAAACCGCAGGAATTGCTCATCAGAAAGTTTAACGCCTGCGCCATGTTTGTGCTTGTGAAGGACTAAAAAAACACGTAAAAAGGGGGGAAATGGTCTCCTTGTCCCCGCCTACATACACATCCGCATGGAGACCAACATGAGTGACGTCTGTTGCTCGTAGGGTCCAGCGAGTTCAAAGTTGGGGATAAAAAAAAGGTGTCCACTGTCCACGCAGGTGATGTCGACGTCACGCTGGCGGCCTTTGTTTCACAGCAGCGGGATTAAAGAGCCTGAGCCTGTGTGGCTGCTGATGTGTTTTATAGCCATAGCTAGCTACTTTACAATTAGCATTGGAATTAGCATTGGAATTAACATTGGATTTAGCATTGGAATTAGCATTGGGATTAGCATCGGGATTAGCATCGGAATTAGCATTGGAATTAGCATTGAAATTAGCATTGGAATTAGCATAAAGTCCACCCAGACGTACATGAACATGTTATAAAGTCATACCGTCAAATGACGCCGAAGACTTCATCTTTGTGTGTTATTGGCACAAACACGACCCTAAACTACTGGAGTGATGGACTGCAGGAGATTACCAACACCTGCTGGCGCTAGCGTGACTGGCTAGTGCGGATCGATACTGGAATGTCAATACCACCATTGCCAGATCTTTTGGTTGTAATATCGACCCTCCAATGAAAATGTCGATACTTTTGATACTTTAGTTTAGGGGTGTCCGAACTTTTTCCACTAAGGGCTGCGTACTGAAAAGTCAAAGTATGCGGGGCCATATGGATATTTTGTCATTTAAAATAAAAATGCTAAAAACTAGGTATGTCCGATAATGGGTTTTTTTTGCCGATATCCGATATTCCGATATTGTCCAACTCTTAATTACCGATACCGATATCAACGGATACCAATATATACAGTCGTGGAAAATTACACATGATTATGCCTAATTTGGACAACCAGGTATGGTGAAGATCAGGTCATTTTTTTTTAAATTAATAAAATAATATATAAGAACAAAAAAATTTAAAACATTTTCTTGAATAAAAAAGAAAGTAAAACAATATAAAAACAGTTACATAGAAACTAGTAATTAATGAAAATGAGTAAAATTAACTGTTAAAGGTTAGTACTATTAGTGGACCAGCAGCACGCACAATCATGTGTGCTTACGGACTGTATCCCTTGCAGACTGTATTGATATATCATGTAGGAACCAGAAATATTAACAACAGAAAGAAACAGCACTTTTGTGTGAATGAGTGTGAATGAGTATGAATGAGAATGGGGGAGTGTGGTTTTTTGGGTTGGTGTACTAATTGTAAGTGTATCTTGTGTTTTTTTATGTTGATTTAATAATGCAAAAATAAAATGAATAAAAATATATATAAAAAAACGATACCGATAATAAAAAAAAAAAACATACCGTTATTTTCTGATAGTACATTTTAAAGCATTTGTCGGCCAAAATTATCGGACATCTATAATTTTGTCATTTTAAAAAAATGCTAAAAACAGATATATAAATATTTAATGGCAGAACTTTGTGTCAGCTTTGTATTGTAGTAATCTAATTATTTATATCTGCACCTTATTGCTCTTTTATCCTGCACTACAACGCGCTAATGCAACAAAATGTCGTTCTTATCTGTACTGTAAAGTTCATACTTGAATGACAATAAAAAGGAAGTCTAAAAAAAAAAAAAAAAAAGGTTAAAAAACCCCAAAAAACAACAACCCCAGATTTGATGTATTTTTCTAATAAACTCAAGGTTGCACTACAAATGCTAGAGTTTCCCAATAAATTTCAAATAATTTACATTATGTTAATTATTAGAACAATTTGGCTTTTTCTCATTACATGCCAATTTTTTTTTTTTTTTATTACATTTACTCTTTTCTATGTAATAATTGAACAAAAAATAATAATAATACAGTTGTTTAACTGAATGACCGGTGTCAAAAATTCTGCCTGTACAAAAATGTTAATGTTCAGTTACATGTTTAACAGTGTTCATATGTTGTTGTAATTTTATCAAAATAATTCATTTGTTAGAATTATTTTATTTTTTAATAACTAACTGAACTCTTAAGTATATTTGTATTTCATTTTCAGAGCGTCTAATATCTTAGATCAGGGGTGACTAATTTTTTGCCACCAAGAGGACCGCATACTAAAGAGTCAAGTATGTGGGGGCCTTTTTGAATTTTTTTTTTTTTTTTTTAAAGCTAAAAACATATATATATATATATATATATATATATATATATATATATATATATATATATATATATATATATATATATATATAAAATGACAGAACTTTGTGTCATCTTAGTATTATAGGTGACTAAGTATATATTATTATTAATTATTAGTTAGAACAATTTGGCCTTTTCTCTTTCTTTTTTTGCTTTTTTCCTACATTTACCGTTACTTTTTTCTATGTAATAATTAAATTAAAAAATAATAATACGTTTTTTTGACTGAATAAACTGTCAAAAATTCTGCCTGTACAAAAATGTTAATGTTCAGTTATACATTCACCAGTGTTCATATGTTGTTGTAATTTTATCAAAATAATTCATTTGTTAGAATTGTTTTATTTTTTAATAACTAACTGAACATTGTTTATATTTTAGGTATATTTTTATTTCATTTTCAGGGCTTCTAATATTTTCCATCAGGGGTAGGATGGATGTACAGTAAAATTATGGGAACCGAGTTGCCAGTTTTATACTGTAAAATATACAGAAATGTTTTACTGTGTATGTAAAAAAATATATATAATAATGAAATGCATAGGCAAATTCATATATTATTCACTGTTAAAAGTGACCCTCTGAGGCAGCCAAAACTGCAATGTGGCCCTCAAGGAAAATGATTTTGACACCCCTGGACTAAGGGAATTATATTATCATTTTGTTGATATTGCTACATTATATTCATCCAATAATCCATTTTCTATACTGCTGCTTATCCTCACCCGGGTCACAGGTAAGTCATATACTATATGTGTCCTCAGGGACGTGCACATGATTATAGAGGGGCAGGGGCTCAAAGTCAGAAAAGGGCAGGAAAAAAATTGTTGGTCCTTTGCACAATATGGAAATTAATGTAGAATTAAATTTGCTGATAGGAAGCTAACTACTTAGCTGTGTGTCCTTTGTAGGTAAAAGTGATTGCCACTTCTTTTGTGTCAACAAATTATTGTCATAATGAGTTAATTCACATTATCATAGGCTTGGAAGACATGAAAAGCAACAAAACACTGGTTTATTATTAGGCTATTTATTGTTAAAGATAAGCACTTTAATATTGAACATTGAACAGTGCAACATGAACTTTGAAAAAAAATACAAAAATAAATACTCTAATGGAAAAAAATTCAATGAGAAAATCTGTCCTTCTTCCCTTAACTTGATGAAAACACCATCAAGTTGTAACTTATGGTCTTTCTCACTTAATGCTCAGACTAAACAACTGAAACGCAGTACAGGCCCAAAAATATGGACCAGGGGCCAGTAGAGGGCTGTAGAATGGAGGCCACCCATACCCAAATATGCTCCTCAATGTAAATTCAGGGCTTCCATGATGCTAGTACTTGGTTTTAGCCATGCATTAAGAGGTCTGCTACCCTTAGCTGCTTCCTGGCGCTCCTTCTCCTTCCTTTTCTGTATCCTTTCTTTTTTTGGCATTGTGCTGCAGGCATAATCAACATGAATCAAGTTTAAATACAGATGGTAATATTCCTAACAGATAACCTACATCTTATTTCCCTAGAATGCTGAAATTATTATTATTATTAATAATAATAATCATTATTATTATTATTATCACTTTAATTATTATTATTGTTATCATTATCATTATTCTTCTTATTATTATCATTATTATTATTATTATTTTGTTAACCCACACAGTAAGAGCAAAGTCACAATAAACTTTATATCTAAACCTCTACTGTGAGAGAAATGTGATCCGCCGTAAACACAGTGCATTTTATTTTGAAAATTAACCTGGTGTTTTATTTTGTATTTTGTACACTACTTCCTGTCCCGCACGATCCGCTCTGCTCTGTGCGGACTTGATGTGCCGTGCTCAATTGATGCGCCGTGCTCCGACGTCCGGCAAAAACAGAAACTGACACATTGAATAATACAGCGTTTTTCTGAAATATTACCCATATTAGATGCTGAATAAAGGACGGCGACTAGACCATAAGTCACTGGTTCAAGTTGCTCCACTGTCACGTGACGTCTCCTCAGGGGCGCAGTTGGCTCTCTCTCCTCTCACTTACTCACTCACTCGCCCTCTCTCTCCCTCTCTGGCGGAAGCGGCAGGCTCAAACAACCCGGTATTACAAGAAAACGTGGAGTTTTTGTACCGCTGTTTTTTTTACATCCCTGACAGGAATTTATTAATGTTATTTAAAAAAAAACAAAAAACACACACACAGGCAAAGGGCACTTTTTAAGACGAGGCGAAAAAGGGCAGGGGCTCAAGCACCCATAGGGCCCTATGTGTGCACGTGCCTGTGTGTCCTATATTGTTAAATTAGATTTGATTGTTCAAAAATAAGTTTGTTGATATTTTTGCTTTACTGAAATCTTTATTTAGTAATTTTCTCCGAATTTTAGAAAATATCACGTTTAAAGTATTGATTTTGGTAATATTGGTCGGTGCAGTGTTTACGTTGTATCGTATCGACACCAACATTTGCAGTACTCCACCCGGCGCGAATAACAACAGTAGCAATTAAACGTTGAGGCAGCAGAGGGCGCTGTTGTTCCATGCTCAACGTATGTGCGCGCAATTGAATCCATGGAAGAATAGTCCATCCATTCATCCATTTTCCTGCGGCTTGTCCCTTTAGGGGTCGTGTTGTTCATTAGTTCCTGTAGATATAACTTACCGAAAAAATATTTTATTTTATTTGTTTTTTTTTATTGTTGATATGATTTGAACGGATATATCTGCTGAGATAAGTGAATAATGAACAGATAACAAAAAACATCTCACTTGTCTGATTGTATTCTCGCCATTTTATACATTATTACTTCCAAAAATGGTATGTGTTGTAATAATCCAGGAATGTAGGCTCATACGACTTCTTTGTTTGTCTTGTCTTTATTGTACAAGATGCAATTCAACCACACAACTCCAAATGTGCGTCTCCCTCTTTTCCCGGCAATACTCGAACGCTTTTCCTCCTATCAACGTCACTTCCCTCTCTCTCCCCGGAAGTCCCGCCCCCCAGCCAAATTAATTGGCTAACACCCCGTAGCCAGCCGCCACAGTATTGTACTTCTGAATAGTGTAATAGTGCCTTTACTTGATTCACCAACAGTATCACATTTTGTTTAATTTGGCTAATACAAAGTCCTGGGATCACTAAATGTTTACTAAACTAAATATGACAAATTGTAGTTTATTGTGAAATACGTGAATGGTGATCTATTTTGGGAACCTCCCCACATTGGCCAGTGGCATTGGAATGTACCATTTTACAAAAGTGGAATTATGCATTATTTTAATCCACTTAGCAGACATAAAACACACCAGATATATTATTTAGTTTCTACTAACGCCACCCGACGTCCACGTTACAGTATTTGCCAACAAAACGTGATGTTGTTTGACTCCAAGGACGGAATGAAAAGTGGTACATTCCTCCAGCGCACACTCCGCCAGCAGGAGAGGGAGGGTCAACATGGCGTCCGAGCAGGTCCGTTATTTTCACCATTTATCACATTTATTGCCGTTTTCTCCCTTTCTGACTCACTTCTAAGTTTGCTGTCTTGTTCTCTGTTTAACCAAGATGTAGCTTAGCGTTGTTTGGCTCACCTAGCTGGGATAAATACTGGCCTACGCGTCGAATTGTTTATTATTATTTTTATTATTATTAAGAATCATAACAGAAAAACGTATTTTTTTTAGCAGGCGTGTGTGTCGGCCATTTAACGTTAGGAGCACACAAATGTGGCCTTTAGTGGCTCTTATTTTGATGCTAAATCGGGAGCGGTGTATTTTTAGTGATGACCACAGACAGACAGGCGGTCTGAGGGCATTCCGAAACCTAAATAATGATGAGACGTTCACGTACGACACAGGAATTGTAAAACATAGATGTGACGTTGCACCGATGCGTTGATTTCGTGCTGTAAATGTTCTCTTAAAACAGACGTTTTTTAATATGCGTGTGCACAGATCAACCACAATGTATCCCACTGGGTATGTACCGTGAAGTGTTTGCTCCCTTTTGGAGGACATACGATCAGTCTAGGGCAGTGTTTTTCAACCTTTTTTGAGCCAAGGCACATTTTTTGCGTTGAAAAAATCCGGAGGTACACCGAAACATCACTTAATTAAATATTCAAACACAGTGTTACTGTTCAAACTGTGTGTAATATTACGGTGTCCAAAAATATTAAATACACTTGTTAGATAAAATCTCTGCCTTATTTTTAATGAAAATCTAGGCCTACTAAGATACTGCATTTTAATGTTGGTCATTATTGTGGTATTTGGAGAGCCAAGTGTTTTCTAAGGCTATGTCTACACTAAGCCGGATAACCCCTTAAACAAATAATTATTTAGGCTAAGCCCCGCTCCAGCCACACTAAACTAGCGTTTAAGGTTCCCCTCCTCGGACACATTTTTACACGGATAAGTGCGCCGTGTATTTCTTGAATCTCCGGCTCTTAGCTTTGTATGGACTCATTGATCGTTTACAAACTGAGTTCGGAGAGGAAGTGACGTCAGAAAGAACGCGCCACAGCCAGCGGTTTCGTAACTCGGAGCTAACCACTGGAAATATGGAGGAGAGTCATCCAAACATGCCCGTGTTTCTCATTCTTCTAAATGTACAGACGATAGTGGAAATCACACATGAATACCTTAAAGGCCTACTGAAATTACATGTTTTTATTTAAACGGGGATAGCAGATCCATTCTATGTGTCATACTTGATCATTTCGCGATATTGCCATATATTTGCTGAAAGGATTTAGTATAGAACAACGACGATAAAGTTCGCAACTTTTGGTCGCTGATTAAAAAAAAGCTTTGCCTGTACCGGAAGTAGCGTGACGTCACAAGTTGAAAGTCTCCTCACATTTCCCCATTGTTTACACCAGCAGCGAGAGCGATTGGGACCGAGAAAGCGACGATTACCCCATTAATTTGAGCCAGGATGAAAGATTCGTGGATGAGGAACGTGAGAGTGAAGTATGCAGGACGCATCTTTTTTCGCTCTGACCGTAACTTAGGTACAAGGGCTCATTGGATTCCACACTCTCTCCTTTTTCTATTGTGGATCACAGATTTGTATTTTAAACCACCTCGGATACTATATCCTCTTGAAAATGAGAGTCGAGAACACGAAATGGACATTCACAGTGACTTTTATCTCCACGACAATACATCGGTGAAGCACTTTAGCTACGGAGCTAACGTGATAGCATCGGGCTTAACTGCAGATAGAAACAAAATAAATAAACCCCTGACTGGAAGGATAGACAGAAATTCAACAATACTATTAAACCATGGACCTGTAACTACACGGTTAATGCTTTCTAGCCTGGCAAAGCTTAAGAATGCTGTTGCTAACGACGCCATTGAAGCTAACTTAGCTACGGACCTCGACAGAGCTATGATAAAAACATTAGCTCTCCATCTACGCTAAACCTCATCTGCTCATCAACACCGAAGCTCACCTGCGTTCCAGCGATCGACGGAGCGACGAAGGACTTCATCCGATCATCGATGCGGTCGGCGGCTAGCGTCAGATAGCGCGTCTGCTATCCAAGTCAAAGTCCTCCTGGTTGTGTTGCTGTAGCCAGACGCTAATACACCAATCGCATCTACAGCTTTCTTCTTTGCAGTCTCCATTGTTCATTGAACAAATTGCAAAAGATTCACCAACACAGATGTCCAGAATACTGTGGAATTTTGCGATGAAAACTGAGCTTTTTGTATTGGATACAATGGCGTCCCTATACTTCCGTTTCAACCATCGACGTCACGCGCTTTCGTCATCATACCTAGACGATTTCAACCGGAAGTTTTGCAGGAAATTTAAAATTGCACTTTATAAGTTAACCCGGCCGTATTGGCATGTGTTGCAATGTTAAGATTTCATCATTGATATTTAAACTATCAGACTGCGTGGTCGGTAGTAGTGGGTTTCAGTAGGCCTTTAAGAGAAATCAATTGCGGCTATTTCGGATACAACACTTCTCAGACGGCAAGAGAACTTAAAAATGTCGAGGTCAGCTGTGATTCTACTTAGCAAAAAACTTTGTCCATTTGTCGAAGGAGAGACAACGAGAATGCAGGCTGCCGTGGATGTGATGAAAAAGGTAGTGTGTGCTTTGTATTACCTGGCCGTCGAGGGAAGACTACGGAAAACGCAGAATGCATTTGGACTGGCAAAGGAGACTGTATCAGTTATTGTCCGCCATGTATGTTGCGGACTCAACGTCTAGGTCCAGAGTTTATAAAGTCACCAAAAATGAATGGACAATGAAGGTGAAGGCAAAAGAGTGAGGAGTGTCCTGACCAGATATCTACATCCCTAGTTTGATTGTTGTCAAATGTCCTTTGTCACATTGTGTACTTTCGTGTCCAATAAAGATTTGATTAATTTATGATAGCTCAGGTGTGATTCACTACAATAAGGACCCACAGCACACTGGATTCCAGTTAATTAAAATACCACAACACTGGATATTGTTCAGATAAGTTACATTTAAGAACTTGCACACAAAGCAACACTGGAGGTGACTATGACGTGCGCATTTTCCGCGCATGCGTATTCGGTTGCTTTGCGCCGGCGGACGGAGGGGTTGAGGGGGTCTTAAACGACCATTGTGTGTGTGTGGACAAGGATAAGGTTAGGTGGATAACCTTAGTGTAAACGGGGCCTAAGGTGGTACTTGGTGAAAAAAGTTTGAGAACCACTGGTGTGTTCCATTGCAGGAGAGCTCCAACGGGCCGGGGAAGAAGTCCATGCGGGAAAAGGCCATCGAGAGACGAAACGTCAACAAGGAGCACAACAGTAACTTCAGAGCGGGCTACGTGCCCATCGAGGAGGAACGTCTCCACAAAACGGGCCTCCGAGGACGGAAAGGCAACATGGCCGTGTGCATCATCGTCCTCCTCTTCCTCCTGGCCTTGATCAACCTCATTGTGAGTACGACAGCTCGCTGGATTTTTTTGGAGCACCCTTTTCTGGAAATAAAACGGCCACTGTCAATATATGATCGATGCTGGCTTTTTCCTTGTTTTACTACAAAATATATTTTGTGTTTTTTGTTGTTTACAAACAGTAAGGGTATCACCTATGACTAATTGGTATTGTATTGATACCCAAGTTTGCAATAGCGCCCGTTACTATGAAACATGATACAATATGTTTATGTTTACACTTTTATTCCTTGTGGGAAAGGATAGCAGCTAAAGCAGAATGCTAATGGTTTGACTGATAATTAATGTTCATGCTTACACGGTTATCCCTTTACGTAAATAATTAATTAATAATCCGAACTGGCAGTCACCAATTTATGACAATAAGTGTACCTATGTGCGCAATATCAGAGTTTTATTTTGTTTATAGTATTTACCACCACTTTTTTGTATGTAAATCTACACTACAACACTGGAAGTTCCTCATTTTAGTAGGGATGTATACCGAGCACAGGTATTTTTAGGTACTGGTTCCTAATTAGGTCTGTCCAAGCAGACCGTTAAAATTCTGGACTGTCGATACTGCTATCATTAAAAAAAAAAAAGTATCCCTATGACCGTCGTATTTATCACACGCTTGCACTGTCACATACTTTCAAGTGCCGCTGCAAAGCATAAAAAAAGACACGGTGGAACAGCCATTCGGGGTCAACATTTTTTACGCCCCACTTCCGGTTATACCAGACCTGGGCATTCTGCGGTCCGCAGGCCACATCCGGCCCTTTGTGCGTCCCTGTCCGGCCTGCGTGAGGCCAATCATAAATTACAAAATAAATTTAAAAAATGATCTATGTCGAGTGTGCAATACAACGGTGCTGCTGTTATTTTGATAAGCGTTATTTGTATTACTTCCGTGTGGACGTATGCGTGCGTGATTGTGAGTGAATGTGAACAGCTGCAATCACAAATTACAAAATAAAGTTTTATTTTGAAAAGTGTTATTTATGGGCATATGTCCGTGTGCAACCTGTGAGTGAAGGTGCACAGCGACAAGTGATGCACGGTTTACACCCGAGACGCTAAAAAGAGAAAAGTTGATGACGAATGGCGTGTTTTCAACAAGACATGGACTGCCAAGCAACGTTCCCTCTAAGGTGCGCGCCTGCGCAATTGCACACTGCTCAAGCGTCCTCTGCGCACAGCAAATATATGCCGCACACCAAATCAAACCCATCTGAACCCTAAACAAAATAAACACATTTATTCTGTGCAATTTTGCAATGCAACTCTGAGTGACAGTGACAACAAGCGGCCCTAACGGTGTTCGTCAACACCGTTCAATTGAACACCATTCAATTATTGTAACGTCTATCGAGATGCTTCGAGGCCAGGAATTATATCGATCACTTTATTGAGCAAAACTGTTTATATTCGGCCATAACCACACCAAAAACATGAGTAAAAAACTTCTATCTCGAAAAACTAGTCATTTTCTGCAGTACAAACCAGGCCAAAACCAACTTGTCATCTGTCACCAACACGCATACCACTAAACCACTGGTGCGTTTATAGCCACACAAAAAGTCGGACAACTCAAACACCACACAAAGTTACACTATGACTCCTCAGTCATACGTGTGCTTATTTTACTGTCATTTATTATTAATGTTAATTTATTGATATTAATCATGGGATGCTGTTACTAGAGAAAGTTACAGGAATGCACACTTCATCCTATGCTTACATTTCATTGTGCAACATGTGAATGTTTAAGGGGAACTAAATGTGATCTCTGAAAGGGGTACAAATGATTTCCAAAGCAGCGCTTTTGGTATAAAGTTAAGTTAGGTTAAATGAAAGTATTATTGTTATTATTATTATTATTATTATTTATCTTACAGTATACATCAAAAATAATATTGAGCAAAATTTAATTGAAATATTGTCGATGTGGCCCTCCAGCAGTGCTCGGGTTGCTCATGCGGCCCCCGGTAAAAATTAATTGCCCACCCCTGGGTTATACGGTACACAGAGGTAAACAGAATCATAGATTTATGCGAAAACAGAATCTAAATGCGGAAAGTCGCGAACATTGCCTTAATGTGATTGAGATACTGTCATCGAGAGGAAAGGTGGAAATAATGTTTATTGTGTACTTGACAAACATTCACCTCCATGGAGCCGTGCCAGCCAGGGGCCAGCTCTCTATACGCTGCCCTGCACGGTGCACCCTTCTCGGGCCATTTCTGTGCTTGCCTCGGGGACACACAGCTACCTCAAACTACCAAACTAACTCCAAAATACAGAGCCGAACATTTCCCAAGTGACTTCTATTTGTCAGGTGATATGTTGACTAATTGTTGCCATAAAGCTTTGTGAAAAACACCTGCCGCTACTGCAGGGAAGCGACCGCCAATCAAACATCATCATTAGTGAGTAAATGATAACTTGACAGCTTCTAATACTATAGTTGGAGCACCAGTGTTAAAATAATAACTGGTGCATCTTTGTGTGTACTTTCTTTTACTTGGACACATGTAACTTCAAATTTATTGGTACGTTGTTATGGTGCTTTTTGTTATTTAATTCTTTTATTTTAATTAACTTAGAATGTTAATAAAATGTTGAACTAATTCGTAGTTTATTTGTTTTTTAGTCCAAATGCATACTATACAGTTATGTACCACCCAGCCCTAAAGGGTGTGATAATCAGCTTGGAGTAATCACAAATAAGGAAGCAACACCACATAAAAGTTTGTAACACAACAATATTTCTCCCTCAAAGTCCCGTGTCCAGCGATTCAGTAATCCAAAGGCCAATATTAATCTACTCAAAAAAGTAAAAAAAATTAAGTAATATAATCATCCATAAAGTTGCTCAGAAGCAAGATAGCATCCACTGACAGGTCTCTATTCGCCACCTAACGTCACTCCATCTCGCCGTGTTTGCATGGCACCAAAACACACCTTGCTTTTAATTGCACACCCACCTAATATGCTAATTGATTGTATTGATGATATATGAATTATGATATACAGTACCATGTAAAAGGTCTGTGCTCTGCATACATAAATATTATTTCCAGCTGAGTGTAATTGTAGTGAATAGAAACTGTGTGGTCTTTACAAGATGATGACATAACTGCATTGCACCTTGCACTGCAAACATGTTTGGCTTGTGTAAGACTTAAAAAGCAGGTTTTGATAAGAAATTTAATTAAAATGCATTTTTTCTAACATCTTTATTTACCGATAAGAGTACTGAAAAAATAATAGTATTGATAATGGTATCGTATTGATACAATTTTAACAATGTACATTCCTATTTTGGAATGAATAAAAGTCTATCCTATCTTTTAAGTTTATTTTTCACCGAATGTAAGTCTTGCAGGATATCTTGCACTTAAGTTCATAATTTATATTTCACTGCGTTAATAAGCTTTTTGTAGATAATTAAGTAATGCATGTTTTATTTGTTCCAATTTACTATAATAGCTTTAAAAACTGAGTCAAAATCAAGTTCCGGACTCAAACATGTACATAACATCATGTAATAAATAATGGCTGACTAATCGACTGTTAAAATAATCGTTAATTGCAGCCCTAAGGGAAGCTAGCCATAAATTTTCAGTGGGAAAAAAAACGTTTGAGCGTCCACAAATTGTTGTTTTATGCCATGGATGTCAAACTCTGGCCCGTGGGCCAAATTTGGGCCGCGGCGATATCAAATTAACACTAGAGCTGGCCGCTGTAACACCGCATCCACCGCTAATTATCATACTTGCCAACCCTCCCGGGAGACTCCCAAATTTCAGTGCCCCTCCTGTGTGGATTCACAGTGTGGCGTATATTTCTAACAGTGTTAAAGTTGTTTATACGTCCACCCTCAGTGTAACGTGTATCGCTGTTGATCAAGTATGCGTTGCATTCACGTGTGTGTGCGTACAGAAGCTGCACATATCTTGTGACTGGGACGGCACGTTGTTAGAATGGATGAAAAGCGGACGTGACGACAGCTTGTAGAGGACGTTAAAGACAGTGCCTTTAAAGGGGAACATTATCACCAGACCTATGTAAGCGTCATACCTTGATGTTGCAGAAAAAAGACCTTTTTTTTTTTTAACCTATTTCCGAACTCTAAATGGGTGAATTTTGGCGAATTAAACGCCTTTCTAATATTCGCTCTCGGAGCGATGACGTCACAACGTGACGTAACATCGGGAAGCAATCCGCCATTTTCTCAAACACCGAGTCAAATCAGCTCTGTTATTTTCCGTTTTTTCGACTGTTTTCCGTACCTTGGAGACATCATGCCTCGTCGGTGTGTTGTCGGAGGGTGTAACAACACGAACAGGGACGGATTCAAGTTGCACCAGTGGCCCAAAGATGCGAAAGTGGCAAGAAATTGGACGTTTGTTCCGCACACTTTACCGACGAAAGCTATGCTACGACAGAGATGGCAAGAATGTGTGGATATCCTGCGACACTCAAAGCAGATGCATTTCCAACGATAAAGTCAAAGAAATCTGCCGCCAGACCCCCATTGAATCTGCCGGAGTGTGTGAGCAATTCAGGGACAAAGGACCTCGGTAGCACGGCAAGCAGCGGCGGCAGTTTGTTCCCGCAGACGAGCGAGCTAAACCCCCTGGATGTCTTGGCTCACACCGTCCCTTATGCCACCGAAGATGATCAAGAGAAGAATATCGACCCTAGCTGCCCTGGCCTGCTGACATCAACTCCAAAACTGGACAGATCAGCTTTCAGGAAAAGAGCGCGGATGAGGGTATGTCTACAGAATATATTCATTGATGAAAATTGGGCTGTCTGCACTCTCAAAGTGCATGTTGTTGACAAATGTATTTCATATGCTGTAAACCTAGTTCATAGTTGTTAGTTTCCTTTAATGCCAAACAAACACATACCAATCGTTGGTTAGAAGGCGATCGCCGAATTCGTCCTCATTTTCTCCCGTGTCGCTGGCTGTCGTGTCGTTTTCGTCGGTTTCGCTTGCATACGGTTCAAACCGATATGGCTCAATAGCTTCAGTTTCTTCTTCAATTTCGTTTTCGCTACCTGCCTCCACACTACAACCATCCGTTTCAATACATGCGTAATCTGTTGAATCGCTTAGGCCGCTGAAATCCGAGTCTGAATCCGAGCTAATGTCACTATAGCTTGCTGTTCTATCCGCCATGTTTGTTTGTGTTGGCTTCACTATGTGACGTCACAGGAAAATGGACGGGTGTATATAACGATGGTTAAAATCAGGCACTTTGAAGCTTTTTTTAGGGATATTGCGTGATGGGTAAAATTTTGAAAAAAACTTCGAAAAATATAATAAGCCACTGGGAACTGATTTTTAATGGTTTTAACTATTCTGAAATTGTGATAATGTTCCCCTTTGAGGCAATGCAAAACTTGTTTGGGTCCCTATTAAAAAGGTTAATTTGTTCAACCTTGGCAAGCGGCTTTGTTTAGTTTTAAATGTTGGCCCACTCTGTATTTGAGTTTGACACCCCTGTTTTATGCGGTAGTTAACTTTGTGTTACACCTCAGTCGAAAGTGCGACTAAAAGCATTTCCTGTATCATTTTAAAGATTTCATGATGCAGTTTGACCCTGGAACAGATGATTTCTGTGTCCATGACTTCCTGTTCCTAACATTAAAGAGTGTGTACTCACTTGTCCTCCAGATCACGCTGGTGATCTGGACGGTGATCCGCATCGGTCCCAATGGCTGCGACAGTATGGAGTTCCATGAATCGGGTCTTCTACGCTTCAAGCAGAAAGCGGACATGGGCGTGGTCCACCCGCTGCACAGGAGCACCGTGGGAGGTCGTAAGGACCAGGACCTGCTCCTGGTCGGCAACAACAACCCGGTGAGGACAGGAAACACTCGCGTGGGACGAGCGGCGGCGGACTAACCCCTTTTATCCTTGCAGGTGGTCTTCCAGCAGGGCACCTCCAAGCTGAGCGTGGACAAAGACAAGACGTCGGTGGTCAGCGACGTGGGAATCTCCTTCACCGACCCTCGCACTCAGGCCACCTTCTTCAGCACCGACTTCGACAACCACGAGTTCCACCTGCCCAAAGGCGTCAAAGTGCTGAGCGTCAAGAAGGCGTCCACGGAACGGGTGATCGCTCTCTCGCCGTATTATTAGGTACGCCTGCACCCAAACGAGACGGAGGCGAGCTAACGTGCGACGTGTCTCTCTTCCGCTAAGATAACCAGCAACGCCGCGTCTGACCTCCACATCAGGGGGGACAGCAAGGCTATCATTCGCGGCAACGAGGGCGTCAACATCATGGGACGCACCGTCGAGTTCAAGATGGGCGGAGACATCGAGCTCAGAGCTGTAAGTAATAGAGATGTCCGATAATATCGGACTGTCGATATTAGCAGCCGATAAATGCTTTAAAATGTAATATCGGAAATTATCGGTATCGGTTTCTAAAAGTAAAATTTATGACTTTTTAAAACGCCGCTGTACGGAGTGGTACACGGACATAGGGAGAAGTACAGAGCAGTTGCGTCTCCCAGTCATACTTTCCAACCCTCCCGATTTTCCCGGGAGACTCCCGAATTTCAGTGCCCCTCCCGAATTTCTCCCAGACAACAATATTGGAGGCGTGCCTTAAAGGCACTGCCTTTGCGTGCCGGTCCATTCACATAATATCTACGGCTTTTCACACACACAAGTGAATGCAAGCCGTACTTGGTCAATAGCCATACAGGTCACACTGAGGGTGGCCGTATAAACAACTTTAACACTGTTACAAATCTGCGCCACACTGTGAACCCACACCACTCAAGAATGACAAACACATTTCGGGAGAACATCCGCACCGTAACACAACAGAACAAATTCCCAGAACCCCTTGCAGCACTAACTTTTCCGGGATGCTACAATATACACCCCCCGCTATTTTTTTCCATAACTTGAGTTGATTTATTTTGGAAAACCTTGTTACATTGTTTAATGCATCCAGCGGGGCATCACAACAAAATTAGGCATAATAATGTGTTAATTCCACGACTGTATATATCGGTATCGGTTGATATCGGAATCGGTAATTAAGAGTTGGACAATAACGGAATATCGGAAATCGGCAAAAAAGCCATTATCGGACATCTCTAGTAAGTAATGTTTAATAATCTGTTCCAGTCTCAAGCTGTCTCCATTATTAACGCCTACTATTTTTGGCGTAAAAAGAAGTTAAACATATGGTAGCGTTAGACAAAAGTAGTGGGATACTGCTGAATTTGAAGTTTGCTTACTTTACGGAACTTCTTCTTAGGATCCTCATAACTCATAACTCTGGTAGTTCCTTGGTTCACCTAAAAAGAAAAAAATAAGCACACTTGTTGGGTTAATCCTTTGATGCTAGTCGTGCTAACGCCGTGTATGACGGCATTTCCGCAAGTGCAGAGGCATATTTTTTACCAGAAGTTTGCGTCAAAGCGGGATTTTTCTGGAGGTTCTACTTTTGCTAAACATCTACATGAGAGGTTTATTTTTAAAAAATGAATCGCAAAAAAAAATATGTTTGGTAAAATAATTTGCATGGCCACCTGTTGCTAGGCAGAATTCATAGGGCAGAATGCAAAGTGCCCAGTGAGTCAATAAAACAATGATTTACTTGACACATCCATTCCAAAAACAACGCTTTTACAAAAAAATAATAATAATTTGAACATCAACATGTGTGAAGAAGTTGAGGTTTCCTGGTTCGAATCCCGCTTCTGCCTTTCTAGTCTCTGTCGTTGTGTCCTTGGCCAAGACACTTCACCCACCTTTCACCCAGACTGGTATAAATGTAGCTTATGTAGATAATGTTTCTATCAATGTACAGCTCTTTGAGTCACTAGAGAAAAAGTGCTATATAAATACAATGACATTTGCCACTTGTTGCTAGGCAGATTTAATAGGGCAGAATGCAATCTGCCCTATTGTTCAATGAAAAATATATTATACCAGACATTCATCCATCCATCCATTTTCTACCGCTTGGTCAGGAGGAAGGCGGGGAAAAACAATGCTGTTCAAACAATAATTTTTTTTTAAAGTAATTTAATTAAACGTCAACATGCAGTTTTTTTATTTATTATTTTTTGAAAAATGACGGCCCAAAAAAGGGTTATTTTTGGTCAAATCCTTTGCATGGCCACCTGTTGCTAGGCAGAATTCAGGGGGCCTAATGCAAACTGTCTAATAGGTCAATAGAAAAGAATATAGCAGTCCATTTAAAAATAAAAAACGATAATAGAACAATTTTCCTATTAAATAAAAGTAATTGTTTAATTCAACATGTGTGGCCAGAATTCATAGGACAAAATGCAAACTACCCAAAAGGTAAAAAAATAAAATAAAATAAAAAAATATCCTAAAAACGTCCATTTAAAAAAAGAAAATTCCAAAAAATTAAGTTATTTAATCTAAACTCAACATGTGTGATGTAAATATATATTTTTGGTCAAATCATTTGCTTGGCCACTTGTTGCTAGGCAGAATGCAACGGCCCAATAGGTCAATTTGCTATTAGAACAATTTTCTTTAAAAACACAATTTAATCCTTTCACACAGTAGTCTGTATGAACTATAAAAGGCAGTGCCATCTGCTGGACAAGGTGGGGCACTGCCCCATAGCCACTCACAACGCAGACTTGCCAATGAGTACACAGAAATGCCACAAAATCCTTCCCTTGTTCCCCTTCCTCTCGCAGGAGAACAGCATCATCCTCAACGGGTCGGTCATGTTCAACGCCACGCGCATTCCCAACTCGGAGGGCGACGTGTACTTTGACGGCGCCACCGAGAGGTACAAGCTGTGCATGTGCGCCGACGGGACGCTGTTCCGCGTGCGGGTGAAGTATCCCAACATGGGTTGCCAGACGTCCGACAACCCGTGTCAGAACGCTCACTGAGGACACCGGACTGGGGGGGGGGGAAAAACGCTTATTTTGATACAGTTTGTTTTTCATGGCTTCTATAGAAAATGGTTGTGTTCTGGAATAGCAAATCCAACATAAGTACAGTTTCACTAGTATTGTTATTGAGAAACACTGACATTATTCATACACTGTTACACTTTATTTGGCAGCTGTGTGTGATGCGTTTACTGACCAGTGTGTAGTGATTAGCAAGTAATGCACTGCAGTCGTCCCTCGTTTATCGCTGTTAATTGGTTCCGGACATAAACAGATTTCCGCCAAGTAGAAAAAAACTGTTTATGACCTTCTAAATACATTGTTCAACAGTATGAAAACCGTCTAGGCATGAACTAAATCCCTTCTTTTAATCCAATATAATAATGCTGGCTGAGCCAATCAGTGGCCACGATACTGAACAGTTTGGTCTCATCTAATGGCCATTACTAGTGTGGTATGGATATTTTTGGTTTAGTTAGCCATTTGTATGCTTGAAAATACTTAATTTAGGGCAAACAAAATATTCCTAAAAAAACAGGTGAAGCCGTAATACTTGAAGCGAGATATGGCGAGGGACAACTGTACGTGTTTACATTTTTCTTCTGCACTTTTCGGACTGCCAATGGACTCACAGGGGAAGATTTATGGATTTATTGATTCTTAAACTTTGGTACGAGTATCACTGGTATTCAATAAAACCAGATATTTTTCAAAAATACAATTATAATATTGACTGTATATATGAAATAATGGTGTACATTTGTATTTGTACTAGATCATTTGAATTCTATTTTAGAGACATGCACATAGGAATTGCATTTACTTTTGAATATAATAAAACAATTTAGAGACAAAAACTACATTTGAACTATCCACACAGTAAAAATGTTCATTGTAAATTCACAGCAAGTTACTGGCTAATGAATTGCATTACCGTACTTTTACAATAATATTTATTGTAATTTACTGTGAAATGATTTTACAGCAATTTACTGTAACTGCAGAGCTGGGATTTTACAGTTAACTACAATACATTTACAACTATATCCTGAAACTTCACAGTTGCACTTGTATTGTTAATTACTCTGTCGTCATACAAGAGAATTTATTACAGATGACTATGAGTACAGTATTTTACTGTGAAATAGTCAATTGCTGCAAAATATAAGGATATCATCATTTTTACAATCAGTTGTTGTAATGTCACAGCAAGTTTTGAAGACATTATTTTACTGTGAAATATGATTTTTTTTTTTACAGTAATTTGCTATGTTACAGTAAATTTTGATGACAATATTTTACTGTGAAAAAAAGGATATCATATTTTCACAGTAGTTTGTTGTAATATTACAGTACATTTTTATTCCAGTAGTTTACTGTGAAATAACAGCCAATTGCTGTGAAATATAAGGATATATTTTTACAGGGATTTACTGTAACAGTAAATGTAAAATACAGTAATTCACTGTAACATATAAGGATATCATAGTTTTTACAGTACTTTGTTGTAATATTACAGTCAATTTTGATTTTAGTATTTTACTGTGAAATAACAGTCAATTGCTGTGAAATATAAGGATATATTTTTTACAGTAATATGCTGTAATGTTACAATAAATGTTGAATACAATATTTTACTGTGAAATATAAGGATATCATAATTTTTACAGTAGTGTGTTGTATTGTTACAGTAAATTACAATTTCAGCATTTTACTGTGAAATATAAGGATATCATAATTTTTACAGTAGTGTGTTGTATTGTTACAGTAAATTACAATTTCAGCATTTTACTGTGAAATAAGGATATCATTTTTACAGTAGTGTGTTGTAATGTTACAGTAAAATTTGATTTCAATATTTTACTGTGAAATAAAAGGATATATTTTTTATAATAATTTGTTGTAATATTACAGTAAATTTTGATTATAGTACTTTACTGTGTTACAGTAAATGTTGAATACAGTGTTTTACTGTGAAATAACAGTCAATTGCTGTGAAATATAAGGATATATTTTTACAGTAATATGCTGTAGTGTTACAGTAAATGTTGAATACAGTATTTTACTGTGAAATATAAGGATATCATAATTTTACAGTAGTGTGTTGTTATGTTACCATAAATTACAATTACAGCATTTTACTGTGAAATAAGGATATCATTTTTACAGTAGTGTGTTGTAATGTTACAGTAAAATTTGATTTCAATATTTTACTGTGAAATAAAAGGCTATATTTTTTATAATAATTTGTTGTAATATTACAGTAAATTTTGATTATAGTACTTTACTGTGAAATATAAGGATATCATAATTTTTACAGTACTTTGTTGTAACATTACAGTAAATTTAGATTTCAGTATTTTACTGTGAAATAACAGTCAATTGCTGTGAAATAAGGATATATTTTTACGGTATTTTGCTGTAATTTTACAGTAAATGTTGAATACAGTATTTTACTGCGAAATATAAGGATATCATTTTTACAGTAGCGTGTTGTAATGTTAGAGTAATTTACAATTACAGTATTTTACTGTGAAATATAAGGATACCATAATTTTTACAGTAGTGTGTTGTAATGTTAAGAGTAAATTACAATTACAGTATTTTACTGTGAAACATAAGGATATCATAAGTTTTACAGTAATGTGTTGTAATGTTACAGTAGAATTTGATTTCAGTATTTTGCTGTGAAATAATCATACATCTTACATTTCACAGTAAATCACTGAATCAAATTTCACTAATATTACAACAAATTACTGTGAAAAGTATATCCTTGTATTTCGCAGCGATTATTTTTATTTGGCGGTGAAATATAAGGATTTACTTTTTACAGTAATTTGTTGTAATATTACAGCAACATTTGATTTCAGTATTTTACTGTGAAAACAGTGAATTGCTGTGAAATATAAGGATATATTTTACAGTAATCTGTTGCAATGTTCAAGTATATTTTGATTACAGTATTTGACTGTGAAAAAAATACTGGTACATTTTTACTGTGCAGATAACCTGAAAGTCAATTCCAATCAAATGTTCCTCAGCTCGTACGCCACAAGCCACGTATTGACGATGAAACCAAAACATTTTCTTAAAGGTACAATTGGCACAATGTCATCTTTTTAAGATCATATTTCCGCAAGCGAGAGGAAAAATGTTGCCCAGCTTTAATGTCAGTTGTCAAAGTTATTAGCGTTAATAAAGTGTTTTGGATTTTGTGCAATATAAATGATTGATGTGTAAGAAAATATGCTTTTGTTTGAATAAAGAAAAAATGTTGGAGTTCTGCCGCTTATCGTTTGTTTTGGTTAAAGGTCACTCAGGCTTGCATGTTTGGAATCATGAAAAAAATGGACTTATTGACTAATAGAGTGCGTGGCGAGGGGCGAGCCCTCAGGAAGGCGTTTATGCAGAAGGACAGTAAGACATTAACTCCGCATGTAAATGATTGAATGGCGTCTTTGGGCGTTGTTGATCTGCTCAAACACTTCAGACTTTGGCCGTCAAGTTGAC
>NC_084565.2:31417500-31430000 GCF_033978685.3 Nerophis lumbriciformis | reverse complement strand
ATGTTTTGAAGTACATAACTCCACAGTTTTGATGCCTTCAGTGACAATCTACAATGTAAATAGTCATGAAAATAAAGAAAACCCATTGAATGAGAAGGTGTGTCCAAACTTTTGGCCTGTACTATATTTCTTCTTTCAATTTTGACAGAAAAAATGCATGTCCTGCATGTCTTTTCACTCTAATACTGTATGTTCTGATCATCCAAAAAACATACACACCGTATATTTTTGTTGTATTATAAGAATGCTTAAATATCGGCTTGTCACCCTGATGTATTATTGCAAAGCAAGTTATCCATCATTTTCATCCATCCATTTCCTACTGCTTGTCCCGTTCGGGGTCGCGGGGGGGGGGGGGGGGGGGGGGGGGTGCTGGAGCCTATTTCAGCTGCATTCAGGCGGAAGGCGGGGTACACCCTTGTTAGTTAAAAATAAAAATAAATAAAATGCATCGGCCGTTGTGTAATATTATGAGGTGATTAAACATTCATATTCATTAAGGATGTAACAGTATCAAAATCTCACTGTACAATATCACTGTATTAAGACCATTGTAGGATATTCTGGTATATGTAACACATACTTGCCAACCTTGAAACCTCCGATTTCGGGAGGTGGGTGGCGGGGGGCGGGGGGCGTGGTTACGAGGGGAGTATATTGACAGCGAGACTTCACCAAGTGAAGTATTTCATAGATATATATATATAATATATATATATACATCCTGAAAATATGCAAACAAAACTGTTTAGATAATTGATACTTCAAACTTGCATAAATAAATCTTAAGGAATATAACATAACTTGGCTTCTGAGAGCTTCAAAATGTAATGAATAAAATGCTAAAGTTGTTGATAGACAAGCAATTATTTTAATAATTAAATATGGTCATTTTAAATGAATTATGATCATTTAAAATTAATTATTTCAAATATGTTTATTTTAATGTATAATTCTATGGCTGGATGTAATAAGGAGTCAGAAAAAATACAAATAAAAATACAATTAATTTAGATGTTTTTAGCAAAATATAGTAAAAATGTATTTCGTTTTTTTTTTTTTTTAATTAGTAAATATATTTATTTTTAGGTAAGATAAACATAATACAATTTATCTCTAGTCTGGATGATTTAGTTCTTGTCACCCTGTTGTCCTCCCGTCATGAAAAAAGGCTGTCCTCACTCAGGTCTTGTGGACCTTTCCTGAGAAAAACTGCTCATATATACAAAGAATAGGAAAAGTAAATACATCATTAACAGGCTTTTACAGTTTATTTTAGGTTCATACCTACATTGACAAAGTGGTCACTGCAAACTCCATTGTATTGTTGAATTGACTCCACTCAATGAATGACAGATTGAACTCGTTTCCTCTTAGGATGGACTATCTAAGGAACTCTGAAATAACTAACCAAAATCTTAATGGGAACCATTTCAATGGACAAGAACAGTGAATGTATGCGAGAATACGCTTGTTTGCCCACCTTGTGACTGATTCCAACTAAACATTGTCACGTGAAACTAGAAATTATGCCAGAAAGTTCAAACGACTGGTTGAGAATAATCTCAGTGAATAGGTCTTTTACCATGCTGTAAGGATGGAGTTACTTACTGATCTCACTATGGAGTTGGGATTGGACACAGATCACTTATGTGTAGGGTTTTATATTTAACATAAAACAACAACCTGTAAAAGCTTGCATATTGACTTAAAGCATCAGAAAGATCTGAGTTATTTGGCTTTCATCTGTTAGACATAATTCCAGTCAGCAAAAGAGACCAGAGGAGTCTTAACAAGGATGGATAAGATTGTTTAAAATGTGTTAGTTTGTGCTGGAAATGTTCAAAAATGTTGTGGAAAATAGGTTTCTTTCTTTGATACAAGACAAATAATGTAGAATTTACTGCTCCATTGGTACCTTTTGAAAATGTGAAGACATTTGGGACTGGTGAAGTCTTGAAGATGAGTTTTCACTTTGTCTTCCTGGCAGGTCTTTGACGTGAGCTTCAACAAGCTGACCCGCCTCCATTCTTCGCTGTACCTCTCTCTACGTAACATCGCGACTGATGTTAACATGGTCGGCAACAGGTGGCGCTGTGACTGCAGCATGCGTAATATAAGAAGATGGATGGCTTACGACAGGAGCAGAGACATTTACGCCAAGGGTTTGGTTTGTGCTGACCCGCCCGTCCTGGCCGGCAAAGACCTGCTACAGTTGGAGGACGACGAGCTGATCTGTCGTACACCTGACACTGAACCACAGCTCCACCAAGACATTATGGTGGACAGAGGCTCAGAGGTTCTGTTGTCCTGCGCCTCAGAAGGTAACGCTAAATGAATCCTCTGCACATTCAGCTGATGAAATTCACGCGTCTTGGTCTTTTGTCCTAGATCCATTATGGTGGACACCCAGTAGTAAGGCTATGAAGCGACTTCAGTCTACTCTTCTCATCAGCGATGTTACGGAGGAAGACACGGGTCTTTACGTGTGTTTGTCTAAGGACCATAAGGTTGTGTCCGTCTTTCACCTCCAAATCAGAGCAAACAGAAAACCTCGAAGCGTATCTGGAAGCAGCCAGCTGATAATACCACAAGTACCTGCAAACAGGTCGGCTGAAAAAAGGAATAGGAATGCTAAACAATCTGACTTGACACTAGCGGTCTGTCTGTCCGTCTTCATCACATTTCTGGTTGCCTTCATCCTTGGAGTACTTGCAAGACCTTGTATCGATGTTCTCTGGAGCAGAATCACCAAGAAAAAGAGCTCCCCTGCATCTGACTCTGTCTCATCTGCGAGACAATATGACAACGAGGCCTACTCCGAAGAAGAGTCCCAGGAGGTGGTACAACATCACAGGGAAAGGAGAGTCACATTTAGCAAGGTGGACTTCAGGGAGGGAGAAAATATGGAATATTATGACACCATTATCAGCAGTGGACAGGAAAGAACAGATGATGCAGTCATTGAAAGTGAGACAGTCAGTGCTAAGACGCAACAAAAGGATGATTCAGGAAGTGAATCCGACAGGAATGGTTCAGAGGTTACGAGAGAGCACTCAAGACAAAACCAAGAGGTTGTAGACATTGCAAGTGGCAGCAAAGTGGAAAAAAGGAGAGGTTCGTCATGCAGCTTAGGTTCCTCACTTTATGATGAAGTATCACATGAGGACCAGTTTATCCACAAGCCCTTTGAAAGAGAAAAAGACACTGTTCAACAGCGAGGTAATTCCTATAAGTCAAATAAACCTCAAACTTTAAATGACACCACGAGTGAAATAGGCAGAGGGGTAGCAGATACCGAGCTGTGGCAGGAAAGTGAAGAACAGTTTGACTTTAGCGATTCCGTCCGCAGCACATCTCCTAGAACCAGCAGCCGGATTGGCTCTTTTAATCATTCCGAACAAATTGTGAAGCTGGGGACGTTGAAGAGAGAGGAATCCTCTAGCTCTAGCTCATACGTCAGTGACAATGAACCTTCACATTACACTGTCAACCCAGACGAAGAGGATGTGGAGGAGGAACAAAGAAGAAGCCAAACAGAAGCCAGGGTCTCCGTTCCTCAAAGACCTGACAATGGTGATGGCAGACTACCGCCACTGAGATCAAAGCACTTCTCTTCCCCTCAATCCAGTGACACTGATGATGATTCTGGTGCTTATCCGGCTCATCCATCCTGTTCCAGCGGTGAGAGCAGTGAGGAACATACCCCAAAAAATCCCATAGTAGTTGTAGATGTTAAGTCACCATCAGCAATGTCATTCCTTGGTGAAGATGAGACGCATGTAAAAAGACAACGGTCACCAGCAATAAACGACCCAGAAACACACTGGCCTACCCTCGATGTGGAGCACATACCACGCATTAATAGGCATCTAGATATTAAAAGAACTCATTCACTCTCAAGCAGTGACAGTGAAGACAGCACAAGACCAGACCCAGAATTGTTGTGGCCTGCAATCAATGTGTTGGATACCAAGGCACCTGGAGACTATGCTCAAACAGCAAATCACAGAAACAGGCCCAGGCCAGGGGTAGTAGGCACATCAGGAGTTCCATCTTTGAGTTCAAGTAGTGACAGCGAGAAAAGGACAGAGGACACAAAAGTATCTTATGAAATGGATGCTACCACTGCACGGCATCGCACTAAAGAAGGCTGGCCAGTGCTTGATCTTGAGCGTCCTATCCCAGTCCAGAGGCGTTTAGATATTAAATCACCAACTTTAGATTTATCATCCAGCAGTGACAGTGAGGATGCAACTACTAATCACATCACAGAGCATGAGCTAAAGACCACAAATGTAACAAGTTACCCCATTAAAGGGCCACCAACACCAAGTCATGAACCACAAAGACTTTGGCCCTCAGTTGATCTTGAAGATTCTTTCAGAATTAAGAGGCGTTTAGATTTTAAAGTGCTGGCGCCAGCTTCAGAATTCTCATTCAGCAGCGATACTGACAATGAAATGATAAAAAGCATCACTAAACAAGAGCAAGGGGCTACAAATGTCACTAAATACCGCATTAAAACATTGCCAACACCAACTGAACAACCACAAGGACCTTGGCCCCTAGTTAATCTTGAGGATTCTTTTAGAATTAAGAGGCGTCTAGATTTTAAAGTGCCATCCCTAACTTCAGATTCATTGATTAGCAGCAATCGTGAGAATGAAACTACGATTCGCATCACAAAACAGGAGCAAGGGTCCAAAAATGTAGCTAGGAACCCAGTTAAAGCATTACCAACATCAAGTCATGAACCACAAAGACGTTGGCCTTCAGTTGATCTTGAAGATTCTTTCCGAATAAAGAGGTGTTTGGATTTTAAGGTGCAGTCACCCACTTCAGATTGGTTGTCCAACAGCAGCATTGAGGAGGAAACGATTGATCGTGTCAGTGAACAGAAGCAAAATACCACAAATATAACAAGGTACCCCATTAAAGGTCCACCAACACCAAGTCATGAACCACAAAGACTCTGGCCCTCAGTTGATCTTGAAGATTCTTTTAGAATTAAGAGGCGTTTAGATTTCAAGGTGACCTCGCCAACCACAAATTTTTCATCCAGCAGTGATAGTGACAATGAAACTACAAATCGCATCACCAAACAGGACCAAGGGGCCACAAATGTAGCCAGGAACCCAGTTAAAGCATCACCAAGACCAAGTCATGAACCACAAAGACTTTGGCCATCAGTCGATCTTGAAGATTCTTTCAGAATAAAGAGGCGTTTAGATTTTAAAGTTCCGTCACCAACTTCAGAGTCTTCATCCAGCAATAGTGGGGATAAAACTACAAATGGCATCATCAAACAGGAGCAAATGGCCACAAATGTAACTAGGTACCCCATTAAAATGTCACCAAAAAATCCACCACAAGGACCTTGGCCCTCACTTGATCTTGAGGAGTCTTTCCGAATAAAGAGGTGTTTGGCTTTTAAGGTGCAGTCACCAACTTCAGATTGGTTGTCCAGCAGCGAAATTGAGGAGGAAACGATTGATCGTGTCAGTGAACAGAAGCAAAATACCACAAATATAACAAGGTACCCCATTAAAGGTCCACCAACACCAAGTCATGAACCACAAAGACTCTGGCCCTCAGTTGATCTTGAAGATTCTTTTAGAATTAAGAGGCGTTTAGATTTCAAGGTGACCTCGCCAACCACAAATTTTTCATCCAGCAGTGATAGTGACAATGAAACTACAAATCGCATCACCAAACAGGACCAAGGGGCCACAAATGTAGCCAGGAACCCAGTTAAAGCATCACCAAGACCAAGTCATGAACCACAAAGACTTTGGCCATCAGTCGATCTTGAAGATTCTTTCAGAATAAAGAGGCGTTTAGATTTTAAAGTTCCGTCACCAACTTCAGAGTCTTCATCCAGCAATAGTGGGGATAAAACTACAAATGACATCATCAAACAGGAGCAAATGGCCACAAATGTAACTAGGTACCCCATTAAAATGTCACCAAAAGATCCACCACAAGGACCTTGGCCCTCACTTGATCTTGAGGAGTCTTTCCGAATAAAGAGATGTTTGGCTTTTAAGGTGCAGTCACCAACTTCAGATTGGTTGCCCAGCAGCGAAATTGAGGAGGAAACTATTAATCACCTAGAGGAACAGAAACAAAAGACCACAAATATAACACCGTACCCCATAAAAAAGCCACCAACACCAAGTCATGAACCACAAGGACCTTGGCCCTCACTTGACCTTAAGGATTCTTTCCGAATAAAGAGGTATTTGGCTTTTAAGGTGCAGTCACAAACTTCAGATCGCTTGTCCAGCAGCGGTATTGAGGAGGAAACTACTAATCGGGTCAGTGAACAGAAGCAAAAGACCATAAATATAACAAGGTACCCCATTAAAGAGCCACCAACACCAAGTCATGAACCACAAAGACTCTGGCCCTCAGTTGATCTTGAAGATTCTTTCAGAATTAAGAGGCGTTTAGATTTCAAGGTGCCACCAGCAACCACAGATTCACACAGCAGTGATAGTGACAATGAAACTACAAATCGCATCACTAAACAGGAGCAAGTGTCCACAAATGTAATTAGGTACCTCATTACAACACTGCCAACATCAACTGAACCACAAGGACCTTGGCCCTCACTTAATCTTGAGGATTCTTTTCGAATAAAGCGGCATTTGGCTTTTAAGGTGCAGTCACAAACTTCAGATCGGTTGTCCAGCAGCGGTATTGAGGAGGAAACTACTAATCGCGTCAGCGAACAGAAGCAAAAGACCACAAATATAACAAAATACCCCATTAAAAGGCCACCGACACAAAGTCATGAACCACAAAAACTTTTGCCCTCAGTTGATCTTGAAGAATCTTTCAGAATTAAGAGGCGTATAGATTTCAAAGTTCTGTCACAAACTTCAGATTCTTCATCCAGCAACGATAGTGAGGATGAAACTAATAATCACATAATTAAACAAGAGCAAGTGACCACAAATGTAACTAGGTACCCCATTAAAACGGCACCAAAAGAGCCACCACAAGGACCTTGGCCCATTCTTGATCTTGAGGATGTTTTCCGATTAAAGAGGCGTTTGGATTTTAAAGAACAGTTAGCTTCAGATCAGTTGTCCAGCAGTGACAGTGAGAATGAAACTAATAATCACGTCACAAAGCAGGAACAAAATATGACGAGGTACCCCATTAAAGGATCACCAATACCAAGTTGTGAACCACAAAGACTTTGGCCCTCAGTTGATCTTGAAGATTCTTTCAGAATTAAGAGGCGTTTAGATTTTAGAGTGCTATTACCAGTTTCAGATATTTCTTCCAGGAGCTATAGTGAGGATGAAACTACAAATCGCATTACAAAACAGACGCAGAAGGAACCAAATGTAGTTTGGCAACCAATTAAAATATCCACAACAACAAGTCATGGCCCACAAGGACCTTGGCCAACACTTGATCTTGAGGATTATTTTCAAATAAAGAGGCGTTTGGATTTCAAAGTGTCATCACCAACGTACGCATTCAGCAGTGACAGTGAAACAACCAACTCCGTAACAAAGCTGGAGCCAAGGGCCACAAATGTAGTTTGGCATCCCATTAATGTATCACCAACACTAAGTCATGAACAACATGGGCCTCGGTCCTCACTTGATCTTGAGGATTCTTTCAGGATAAAAAGAAGGTTAGATATCAAAGGACCATCACCAATTTTGAATTCAGAGACTACAAGTGTACTTAGACATCCCGCTAAAGGACCACCAACACAGAGTTATGAAGCACCACGACTTTGGTCGACACCAACTTCAGATTCATCGTCCCGTAGAGAGAGTGAAGATGAAACCAAGTCAGTGACTGTTCACACTACAAGCCAAGATCAGGATAAAAGGTGGCCTGCGCTTGGTATTAAGCGCAATCCCCGCATCCAGAGACGACTCGACATCAGAGCCTCATCGCCCCCTCCGAGTCGTACAACTGGCAGCAATAGTGTGGGGGAAACACCAGCTCATGTTGAGACCATTGTTCAACTTTCATCAAACAAATCTCAGTACGCAGGAACCCAGTGGCCCTCCGTGGATCTTGGCCGAGGTACTCGCATCAAGCGGCGCTTGGACTTCAAACAGACAAGGTCCTCTGCTGACAGAAAAGACCATACATTTGGAGGAAACCCACCCAGCAGCTCAGATGAACAAGAGGACATGCTGGAACTTGCAGGTGACACAAAAACAATGCCACGATCAAATTTGGTCATTAAAAGACGGTTGGACATCAGAGCACCGTCTCCGCAGTCACATCTGAGTTCTAGCAGCGTTTCTTCTGAAGCTCGGCATTCTGAATCTTCCACGAGCAATGTGGAGTACAAAAACAAAGATCCCAAAGACTTGCCCAAAGGATCCTATAAATCCCCAGTTATAAGCTTCCCTCATAGTCCCAAGAAAGATCCGTACATTACATTAGAAAAATACTCTGTTGCAGAAGATGCAGGAGACAAAACCATCAGTATGACACCAAATATTAACCCAGAACTTGAGTCGCAGTGGGCCAACATGCAGCTGGGATTTTCCCGCTTCAGAAAACGCCTTGAAATTACATCACACGCACGTGTACCAACCGCGCTGTCATCATCACATCCACCTGACTCCCCGTCCTCACCCAGCAGTAAAAGCAGCGGTTGGCGAGGAATCGAACACACAGAATCACCACGAGACGAAACTGACAGGAAGTCAAGACTATCATCTGTACTGCCTGGAGTAGGCGTACAGCCTCCTGCTGCACTTCAAGAACTGCGCTCATCCTCCAGCAGTGAGAATGAAGTGGAATCAATAGATTATACCTGGCGGAGAGACAAATTACCGACTCCATCTCTTTATGGAACTAAGCCAGCTCCTACCAAACTACAAACAGAGAAGTCACAAGTCAGCGTCTTCCCTAATGCAAATGTAAGCACAAATTCTCAGAGGCAAATAGAGAAATCAGATGGGACTCTGCAACATAGCCTAATTGACTTGAATGTAGACGTTTCTCGCATGACGACACCGCAATCCACAGATCACACGTCAACCAATGAGATGATGGACGACACAGCGACGTATCCCAGCTACTCACCGATACAATACAGGCGCTTAATTATCAAAGCCTCATCTTTACCAAGTACTACCTCCTCCACCAGGGAAGTGACTACAAAGCATGGTTCATCTTATAGCACCAGATATCAGTACCCATCTCTTGGCCCAAGGACAGCCCCCAGTCAGAGCTTTCAGGATGTGCTAAACAGACAGTTTAGACCCTTTAAGAGCGCCACAGAGGAAGACCTAACATCAGAAATGCGGTGGAGCGGCGTCAGTGGCAGACTGTCTGATCTATCCATTGGCCAGCAGCAAGAACTACAGACCACAAGCAGTAATTCTTTGTCGTCAGTCAGCACTGATGCAATGTGGAACAGACGGACAGCCGACAAAAGAGAGAAGCGCGGACTGAGCGCCCTGAGAGCAATGTCGTCTGAGAGAGAAACATGGGACAGAGAAGAAAGTGTGGACCCTCCAAGTGATGCTCTGGGAAGTTTCCAACATGAGTCAGAGTTACTCTTCTCTGCTCGCTCAGCAAGCAGCAGAGCCACAGATTTTTCCTATGACATTCCCCGCTACAGGACACATGCGCAGCCGGCTCAGGAGATTCCGCCTCCCATTCCGGAGACACCGCTGCCGGACGAGGCCGTGGAGTTAAGTGGGCGCTCAGCCCAGAAAACGGAAACCATAAGTTTCTACCGCTCAGACATCAGCCAGGTTTAGTAAAGAAAAAACTAAACTGATGGATCAGGACTTAATAAGGATTTAAATACTTTTTTTTTTAATGATTTTCAAGTAAGATAATGTGAGATTTTCAATTATTTGTATTACTCATTGTACTGAGCAGCCTTTCCCATGGCCCTGCAAGTTGCTGGAACCATGGTCATCGTAAGATTAAATGTAAGAGTTTTTTAAAAAGTTTGCGTTTTTTTTTTCTTCTTTTTTTAAAAGAGAATTGTACCTTTTGGAGACATTTAAGGCTTAACTTGTTGTATATCTAATGAAAATGCGATTTGACTTGATTCATTAAAAAAAAGGGTCATCTTATGCGAATGGTTTTCTTTGTACTTGTTGAAAATCAATTACAGAGATAAGTTAATAAACCTTTTTTATTTAAGTATATAGACATAGGTTATAGTGAAAACCGACATATAGACACTTAGTTTACATACATATATACAGTCGGGACAAGCGTGTTCATCATCCTGCATTGCCATGAGAGAATACTGAAAGACATGAAATCTATACACAAACCTTGTGTCATTCAATATACAAAGCAGGGGTGACATGTACGAGTGCAAGTCGACAGACGCACTGGCAATAAATAAAAAAAAAAGGGGGGGCACAAACAACGCCTCGCTTTGTTGACCAATGCAGGAGTGAACGCCTGTTCCACCGTGAGGTTACATGTGTGTGTTTCTTTTCCAGGTCTTAATAAACACAATCATGAGTTCCATCAGGAAGCAAAAAAAAAAGAAAGAAAAAAACTTAACATGATCGTGAATATCAAATCTAAGCACAAAACATTTCCTGTACATCAACAACAACAACAACAAAAGAAAAGGCTCTGTCGGAGCTGCATGCAAATATTCAAATCTTTTGGACGATTCAGCGTCACACCACAGCCAAGGACAGAAAATCTATACAAGAACGTAGCGCTGTGACAACTACAGTTAGCGCGCGTTCTTACCTTTGAACACTGTCAGCGTCGGGAAGGATGCTACTCATTGGAGGAAACCTGAAGAAACTATCGGCGGACTAAGGAAGACCAGACAAAATGGACACCAGGAAGTAGCTCATTGGGCAGCCCACACGGGCTGGGTCAACATGAGCCCCCCCTCTTTGCTCCCAGATATTCGTACATACACGTCCAAACGTTTTGAGGCACAGTCACACGCTAACATCGATCGGTCGTCACGAACCGGTAAAATGCTGAGAGGGTGCGGCGGCGGGGGGGCTTGACTGGAATTAGCAGCAATGCGGTTTTGTTTGGTGTGAGAAGACAAAAGAAGCAGGAGGGAAGTAAAAAAAAAAAAAAAAGACTGGCACAAGTAAACAGCGACCTGCCTTAGGAAAGCACAGAGTGCTTCTTTTTGCACAGGCAACTCGCAGCACAGCTTAGTTTATTATCGTCTAAATGTGCTCGGGTCAAAGTGGACCTTCTCTAAGACTTCTGTTGATGCAAAGCAGCGGGAGAAGGCGTTCAGCAATACTTTCCCCCCGCTTTTTCCAAAACGCCGCATCCCTAGTGAGAGTCGCGACTTCAAGAAAGGGGTGGGATTTGGTGATCATCAGCCCGCCTCCTCCCTTCTAAGGGCCCTCCCCCCTAACCCTGTGGCGGCGTTACCGTTTGTTTTGTTTAATTGCTGATTCTCGTCGTCGGGGTCGTCACAGTATTTTGTTGTTGTTGTTTATTAGTTGCCATTTTCTCTTTTCAGTTGTAGCTATGACATCTGTCTTTCCTTGTACCATTCCACAAACTCGTCCAGCAACACGGGCCCTGAGGGCGGACGGGAAGGAAAGAAGGGAGAGTTGGTTAGCGTCACAACGTGAATTTTTTTTTTTTTTTTTTTAAATAAACACGTGGCTCGCTTACATGCACCGTCCTCGTCGTAGTTACTAAGGTCCAAGTTGATTGTCCGGCTGAACTCTAAGACGTTGCACCATTGGTCTTTGTTGATGACTTTGTACTTGGATTGCTAGTAATTGGAAACGTACACATGTCACAGCTTTACATACTCTAAGCAGGCTAAAACTAACAGTACAGTCCTTTTCGCTACGTTACACAATTTCCCCATCACATTATGTGACTGCTACTTTACCATTGTTCCCGTTTTGGTGGTTTTTGGTTAAAATAAAAAAGTGTTTTCTGGAGACGCCTCCAGAGTGCAAAGCCACTTCTAAGTGAGCAATCTTCATCTCCATGTTGGCAAATAAACGATGTTTCCTACAAGTATCATTATCTAGGCTGACCATTTTTTGAAATCCCAAAAAGAGGACACATATATGCGTGCCAAGGCCGGGACTAGGTGAAAATTTGCCAATAATACTCGAACTTGCTTTATAAATAATATATTTATTTAAATAAAGCATTTTTTCTCCTCTGTTGACAGCAGTGTTGGCGCTAGGAATTTTCAAAAAAGGGTCCTCAAGTCATAAAAATGGGGTCCCCACAGTAAAATTTTGGGGTCCCACCTTTTTGTAAGCGTTTTGAAAATCTTTTATAAACGTATGCATTATCCTGTTATATCTCACATTCTATATTGTGTTTTGGAAAAAGGTTGTCATAAACATTACTTAATTCATTAAAAAGAAAAAAGAAAACAAATTTGTATACATATGTAAATGTATTCAGTTATAAACATTCATTCACTTTCTTCTTTCCTTCACGTATCTGAACTTTACCGCTGCTGGTAGTTTTTTCTGTTTTTATTGAATAAGTTGTAGGTGTATTTATTTCAG